>NW_007726211.1:614352-622095 GCF_000696425.1 Galeopterus variegatus | reverse complement strand
AGGGGGTGGGTGGGGCGAGGGCGGGAACGGTCGCTTCTGCTCTGCTGGGACAACTCAGCCACAGAGGGTACTTGCACACCGGTGTGCCTGCGGCTCCGTGCTGGGCTGGGACGAGGTGGCCCGGGGACGAGGTGGCCCAAGGACGAAGTGGCCAGCGATGTGGCTGCACAGCCGGCCAGAGTCTGGGGGCGGCAGCCGGGTCCTGTGGTGGGTCAGCCACGTGCTGGATGCCGCATGGCAGGTCCCAGGGCCGCATGGGGCTCGGCTGTCAGCAGGATGGGGGCCCGGGGTCACCGAAGGAGCAGCCCATGTAGGTGGAAGAGCTGGAGCGTGCGCAGCGACAGCAACAGCGTCCCCACCTGCCAGCCCCCCGGGAGCCCGGACCCCCTTCGCAGACTGGAAGATTGTCATGGAGGCCGGTCCCAGGCCACAGGCAGGGGCTCTCTGAGCAGCGACTCATCTGGGGCGGAATTCAGGAGTAGACGGGAGAGAGCTCCGGTCACCCCGCGGCCAGGCTGACCAACAGGTGCTCGATGGCCCTGGTGGCTGATGAGAGAAGCACCCGGGGAGAAGCTGCTACTGACGGCTGGATACACTGTTGTCACTACACTGTAGCCACAGTCATGGCAGGAAACAGTGGAGAGGGGAGCGTGTGCTGCACAAAGACGGATTTGGACGAGAAGTAGGACACCTCACGCCCAGCGGTGCTGGGGCTCCAGCCACAGAGCCACCCCCAGAAGCCATCGCGCCAGGAGTGGGGACGGGGTGTGGGCTGAGCCTGCCACATGGGGGGCTCAGCGCCGCAGGGCCCCGAACGCCCTTGGCCTGGCCCTTTCCTTCTCTGTCCTCTTGTTCATTCCCAGCCTTCTGAGAGTAAAGATGAACGTCGCATCCTTTCCCTCGTTTAAGTCTGGTTCCCGTGAGGGAGAGCGGAGCAGACACCTCCGTCTGCAGCTGGAGAACGAGGTGAGCATCTGCGGGGTCCCGCTGGGCTTCCCGCCTGTTGGACTGCGGCACCGTGACCATCCGATGGCACCTGAAGGGCAGGGCCAGGGCTCGGGGAGACCCCAGCAGGGGAGCACGCTGAGGGAACGCAGATGGATTGCAAAGCACCGGGAGTTTTAGGTGTTTCTAGATTAAGGGTATTTAAAATCCCGTGACCACTAAACTCCAGCTTGTGGAGCTGGGAGCCGAGCCCTGGGGTACGCGGCAGTGTGGGCTTCTGCATATTTCAATGCATGGGCGGGCGCGTGTGCACGCTCACCTGTACATACACTACTGCCGCGTGTATTTAGGAGCATGTGCAGATCTATCCAGGATTTAAAAGTGTCAATTAAATACAACCCTAACCCCCCAAAAGAGCCTCCAGGAAAAAGTCCCCAAGAGTCAGGATACTTCCCAAGAAATAAATAACTTAGCACAGCCACAGATAAGGCCAAAAGAGAATAGAGCGACTTTATACCTTCCTGCCTCCCTCTCTCCCTTCGAGGTATTCGGACATCTGTGGAATATCTCACTCTCGGCTTCTCTCTTTTGATGAAAACTTTGGAGACGTGCAAAGCAGATAAAAGACCAGAGATGAGAAAGATGTTGGTGAGCTGCTGGGCAGCTCCAGGGAACACTGCTGAACGCAGCACGCTCAGAAACCCCCTCCGCCTGTGGCCACCTGGTGCCCTTGCTCAGGAGCGTCCAGGATGGGTCTGTTGCACGCAGAAGGGAAGGCCGGAGGCATTGGCACCTGCTGTTTGCCCATGGAAGTGCAGTGCCGGCCTCAAGTCCCTCCTCTGTGAGGACAAGGCTGCAGGTGCAGAGAGGCACAGAGGTGGGTGGTGGCGGGTGGGGAGTCCCAGAGCAAGAAGCTGGACAGGATCTCAGAGACCACCTGGTGCAGCCCATCAGGGATTGAGGTTCAGAGGATGCACAGGCCTCACAGGCTGGGCTTGGCTGTGGCCTCTGCTGAGGATGATCTTTGTCAGAGCAAAGCGGCTTCCTAGAGGGTGCTGAAGTGACCTGGGCCTCAGGTCCACACTGGAGCTGCCTGCACCATCTTGTGGCATCTTGCTGACAGGGCCTTCACTCCTCCCGGCTGGCAGCTGTGGTGCTTTCTCCTATTACTTCCCCCCCATGGTTCTTTCCCTCCCAGGGGCATGTATGTGCACATACAGGTGCATTTCAATGAGTGTGCGTCTGTGTCAGCATGCACACATGTGCGTGTGTGCATGCTCACATGTGTGCACACGTATGCGCATGTGCATGCCTGTGTGCACGTGTGTGTTTACATGCACACGTGTGTGCATGTCCACGAGCGTGTGGGTGCATGCCTGTGTGCACGTGTGTGTGCATGCTCATGTGTGTGCATGCGTATGCACATGTGCATACCTGTGTGCACATGTGTGTTTACATGCACACGCGCGTGCATGTCCACGAATGTGTGGGCACATGTGTGTGCATGCTCACGTGTGTGCATGTGTATGTGCATGTGCACGCCTGTGTGCACATGTGTGTTTACATGCACACGTGTGTGCATGTCCACGAGTGTGTGGGCGCATGCCTGTGTGCACGTGTGTGTGCATGCTCACGTGTGTGCGCACGCGTATGCACATGTGCACGCCTGTGTGCACGTGTGTGTTTACATGCACACGTGTGTGCATGTCCACGAGCGTGAGGGCGCATGCCTGTGTGCACGTGTGTGTGCATGCTCATGTGTTTGAGTGGCCATGTGTGCATGTGTGTAGGTGGGAAATAGGGAGATGTGGAGGGTGGTCTGAAGGCTGTTGGAGTCCACCTGGAGCAGGTTTTTGCCCCACAGGTAACTGCAGTTCTCTGGGGGACGTGGCCTCAGAGAGTGAAGAACCAGATGTTTTTCACGGACGTGCGTGCTTGACAACCAAGCAGGGCCCAGTGTGCGTGACCACTGGACAGGGTGCTGGGGGTGGGGGATAAGGGTGGACCTGGGTGTCGGAGAGGACAGCAGGGTCAGGGTCGGAGGAGGGAGGAGCCAGCTCTCAGCCCATTCTTGTGCAGGATGGGAGGGCACAGTCTGCAGAGGGGACCGGCCAGGCTCCAGGAGAGCCAGGGTCGTGGCTGGGCATCGTCCTCAGGGGGATGTGAGCGTCTCCCTCACTTTGGGCTGAAATTGTCCTCTCAGGAGGATCTGTTCCTGTCACTGGAGGCACCCGGCCAGTGCAGGCAGTAGTTTCATGACCCCCGTTACGGCCCCTGCCACTGGGATTCTAGGTTCACCACCCGGCCACGACCCTCTAGATCCCTGAAGGAGTTGGGGCTCCAGGGGAGCGAGGGTCGCTAGGGGTCCTGGGGACAGTGGGGACTGCGTGGGTGACTGGAGGGCCAGACCAGAAGGGGAATTGGGGGCCCCTGGTGGGCAGGGACCCCTGCACCGCCTGGAGAGGCTCACAGATGTGGTGAGCCCAGCTACCGCCGTTCCCACCCCGCGGAGCACCTCCCTTGGACCTGGGCCTGGGGGCCTGTGGTCAGGCGGGAGCTACTGAACGGCAGTCCCCAAAGAGCACGCAGATGGACAGCGAGTGCTCCCGGGCAGGCGGGGCGGGCAGGAAGTCTGTGGCTCGGCCAGAGTCGTTTCTGCACGTGTCTCCCTTGTGAGCTTCTCCAGTGACATCAGCCAGCTTGAAATAAACTCCTAGAAACACATTGGGGTGTAGCGTGTGCCTCCCGTGGTATCACTAACCCCCTCCCGCTGGGCCGCGTCCCCCTGGTTTCAGTCTTGCTGGTCACCACGGTTCCGGCTGAGAACAGGCCAGCGGGACAGCACACACATGCCCCCCAGGCCCAGGCCCCGTGTGCTGTGCAGACAGTTGGACCTGCATGTGCAGCACAGACAGGTGTGTGCGTGGTGGGGTCACCACAGTTCCTGGAGCTTCTGGGCCGAGGGATTGATCTATGAGTTGTTGGTGGACTTCAGTGGCCCCAACCATCTGGCCCCCAGGCAGCCCCTCGTGGAACCCACTCACCCACACCGGGAGTCCTGGGGATTCTTTGCCTCTTCTCTGCCACTCCTGTCTCTGCTTGCTGCTGGGATGTGGCCCCAGACTCTGCTGGCTGCGGTGGCTGCAGTGGCTGCGATGGGGAAGGCAGCCCCTCTGCCTCACAGCTGTGGGGAGTCGAGTACCTGGCACACACCAGGTGCTCACAGGGCGCTGCGACTATTTCCTCAAGGGAGAGGGGACTAGGCCCACAGCCCATGAAGGCAGGGTCTGCTCTGGTCCGTGTCTTAATTCCCAGTGCCAAGCGCAGCCCGGCATCAGGCTGTGGACACGTGGAGGAGCGATGTGCTGGTGGCTAGATGGAGAAAACGTTCCTGCTCCTCTACCGCCTGCTTGGTGGTAGCTTGTTGGGGCGGCCCCAGGAAGCTGACGGTGGTCTGTGGCCTGCCCCCGTCCCCGGCTGTCAGGCTGGGAGCAGGAGTCAGCTCGTGTGGGTGGGGACTCGGCAGCACTTACTGTTGGGTGGACGTGGCAAGGTCTGAAAATGGGGGTCAGTGGGGATGGGGGACACCACAAACTAGGCTGGGACCTATGGGGTCTCCCCACCGCCCCAGGAACAGAGCAGTTGGTGGCTGAGGCCAGCAGAGCTGTGGGTGGGGTGGGACCTGAGGCTGGAGACTCACAGTGGACCCCAGTGAGTGACCCCTCCAGGACCCCCTCCCTACCTGCCCCCCAGCATCCTGAATGTGCCTCTTGGATCACCGCCTGCTTGGTCATGATCTCCCTGACGCCCTGCGGTCTGCGTGGAGCACCGTGGGTGCCCGCAGCTCATGCTGTGGGAGGACACTGGTGCACAGTAGGAGTTGTGAGGCTATTTACCGTGAGCCAGAGAAATGTGAGCAGGGCAGGGCCTTCCCAGGCATGGAGCGCCAGAAGTGGGGTGGGACCTGGGGCGGAGGGAGGACCACGCAGGGTAGGGCAGGACCACAGGGTGGCTGGGGCTCCAGAGCAGGTGGGCGGGGACGGGGCACTCCTGGTTTCTGAGCCTGGTTGGCCCACGGGGCAGTGGCTCTCTTGTGACGGCCACAGCTTCCTTCCTGAGGTTCTGGCCAGGTGCTGTCCTGCCCTGGCATAGGTGGGCCCTGGACGTCCCCACACCTCCGCAGCAGCTGGGGCCTCTCCTGCTGTCCCATCCCCAGCCTCTCCTTCACCAGGAGGAGGGAGCCTGAGACAGGGTCTGTGAAGCTGGGGGACACAGAGAGAAGACACCCATGGCCGGGAAAGGACCTGCGATGCTGCTGGATACACACCGAGGGCAGGAGCTCAGAGGGCTGCAGGTCACCAGAGGATCTGGGAGGCCTTCTGAGGGTCTCCACTCCAGAAGGAGGCAGGAAGCCTACTTCCGGGGCATTTCATTCCTATGTCCTGACCAGTTCCAGACCTCCTGGGCTGCCATGAGGAACCAACCAGAGCCCACAGGTGACCTCCCCATCTCTCCACCCAAGTAAAATGCCACAAATTCCACTCTGTACTCCACGTCATTAGAAAAAATAAACTCATTAAGGCTGAGATTTCAACAGTATCCCAGGCCAGGTTCTGAGACAGGTCTGCATGTGGCAGGTGTACTGGGGATCCTGGGCCAGGTCATGAGACTGGTCTGCATGTGGCAGGTGTACTGGGGATCCTGGGCCAATGTGAGACAGGTTTGCACGGATTGGTGCTCTGGGTCCTGTGCTCAGGCTGACTCCGTGAGCACGTGAAGGAGTAGGCTGCAGTAGAGAGTCAGGTGTGTTGCAGGTGCAAGGTAGGCCACAGTCGAACCCACAAGAAGCTCTGGGCTGGACGAACCCACAGGGTGGTTCCAGACTGGGGTGGTGGGCAGGCCTTGTTAGCCTGGGTAGATAGTCAGGTGACGCCACTGCCCCCGGGAGGGGCATTACCTTGGACCAGGGGCAGTGAGCCATTGGCAGTGGACACGGCCAGCCGTGGGGGGACCCGTGCCTCTGACTTGAAGAGGTGGCCTGTGTGGGGACCCTTGGCACCAGAGACGTGGGCCAATGCAGTGGAGTCTGTAACGTCTCCTGACTTCCCTTCACTGGCATCCCCCTTTTAGTAGAGCACTTGTGATCGCGGAAACACAGGGGACAGCAGATCGGCAGGTCTGCTCTTTAAAAAGTATCCGTTTGGACTTTTACATATAAGCGGCTTCCTTCCAAGTAGACATCCCAGGAGAGAGAGAGTGAGAGAGGGGGAGCCTCAGAGGTGGGGGGAGAGAGAGAGACAGAGACAGAGGCAGAGAGAGACACAGACACAGAGACAGACAGAGACAGAGACAGACAGAGAGACAGAGACAGAGACAGACAGAGAGACACAGACACAGAGACAGAGATAGAGATAGAGAGATACAGAGAGATAGAGGCAGAGAGACAGAGACAGATACAGAGACAGACACAGACACAGAGAAAGACACAGAGACAGACAGATGCAGAGAGATAGAGGCAAAAAGAGACATAGGGAGACAGAGAGAGAGAGACACACACAGGGAGAGAAAAAGAGACAGAGGGACTCCGAGTCAGAGAGGGAAGTACACAGCCAACCAGACAGGTACAGAGACAGAGAAACACAGAGAGACTCAGAGACACAGAGATACAGAGAGACAGAGACAGGAAGGAAGAGAGATACTGAGGATGGACCAAGACCTTCCCTTAAAATAAAGGGCAGAGGCCAGGAGCGCAGTGGGGCTGTGGGAGTCGATGCAGGCAGGCTCTGGGCTGAGGGCTGTGCGGGGGACCCTCTCTCCTGAGAGCCCGGCTCTCAGGGTATCCACCGTCTCTTCGGACCCTGAGGACTGACTTCTCTCCTGGCAGAGCTGGGCTCTCAGGAGACCCAGGCTTCACTCAAAGCCAGAAGCAAAGCTGCGCGCTCCCAGCGTGCCCCGAGGAGGCCGTGCTGACCGTCAGCTCCTGGGTGAGGGTGGCCTCGTGCTGGGCGCGTCTCGCAGGAAACCCTCGAGACTGTGTCCCAGCGAGCTGGGCTCCTTGGGCACAAAGCCACAGACCTGCTGCAGCAGCTCGGCCTGGCCCTCACCGTGGGAACACGTCCGTCCCTGCACTTTGTGGAAGGTCGCACGCTCCGGCCTGCTGGTCGTGACCCCTCTCCTGGCCATGTCACACAGGCCACACGCTCCTTGATCACATGTCCCATGTCCCTAAGCACTGTTGGGGGAAGAGAGCAGGCCCAGCCAGCGTAGAGGGCCGGGCCTGGAGAAGACGCTTCATGTCCAGAAAAGCCACCATAATGGTTATCTACTGCACTCAACGAAAAAAAGCAAATGACATAAACCAACTGGTTGGTCTAATAATGGAGCCACGTAAGTGGCTAAGGCCAGTTTCTAAACAAATACCCAAATAAAATGAACCAGCCACTGTCTAGGAACAAAGATGTGATCAAATCCTAATTTTCTATTCCAGTAGACATCTTTGAATGAACGTCTATTCCACTAATTATGAAGGTTTTTATTAGCGTTCTACTTGATTAATAAAGCACAAAGCACAGGTTCCGTGTCGTCTCCCGCTGCCTGCACTCAGCGGCTCAGTGCGTGCATTTAGAAGCAAGAGCTAGGGCCGGCCCGGTGGCGCACTGGATAGTGCACCGCTTGGGAAGCGCGGCGGCGCTCCCGCCCGAGGGTTCGGATCCCACATACAGACCGGTTCCCGCTCACTGGCTGAGCGAGGCGCGGGAGCAACACTGAGGGTTGCAATCCCGTTGCCGGTCCCCGGTC
>NW_007726211.1:606353-614062 GCF_000696425.1 Galeopterus variegatus | reverse complement strand
TGGCGGGAAAAAAAAAAAAAAAAAAAAAAAAAAAAAAAAAAAAAAAAAAAAAAAAGAAGCAAGAGCTAGAGAAGGAAGGGGCGAGGTGAGCATGTGCGCTTCAGCAGGAAAAACGGTAAAGATTCTGGACCTGTCCTCAGTCTGCACTGCCCGGTGGACACACTGTGGCTTCAGGTGAAACCTCAGCTCTCCGCAGGGAAGCCCTGAACCTGCACAGCCGCTGACGCTGTGATTCTGCAGAGGTTGGAGGAAGAGCGTTCTGACCCCAGCAGGTAGCGGGGGCCTCGCAGACAGGGCTCGCGGTGGCCCCTAGGGTCCTGGGGCAACAGATGCAGGATGGCTGCCGGCCAGCAGGGCTGCAGCCACTCACCAGGGCGAGGCCATGACCCTGGGGTTTCAGAGAAGGATGGAAAACCGTGCGCCAGCCCTGAGTCCACCCGAGAGCAGGGTGCAATGCTGGGGAAGGGCTGCTGAGCTGGGTGTGAGCCCAGAGGGGCCCTGGGGACCGTGACCACCGGTGTACACACACAAGAGCTCAGCACACCCAGGAGAGTGGGCATCTTTAACGAGACTCTATTTACTAACAAGGTGTGCGCGTGTGTGTGTGGCCACGTGTGCTCACGTGTGTGCATGTCCATTTTTAAGGAATTCCAATCAACCCCGTTCCAGTACCCTGAGAGCAATGGATCTGGGGTCTATTAAGATAAGCACTGGCATGTTTCTCAGGTGCAGAATTACAATACACGGGTCACTTATTTTCTTTTTTGTAAGATTATATCTAACCCCCCCTTTTTTTTAACCATAGTCTTAAGCAACAATTTCATAAAAATGCATCACTGGGCCAGCCTGGTGGCGCACTCGGTAGAGTGCGGTGCTTGGGAGCATGGCGGCGCTCCTGCCGAGGGTTTGGATCCCATATAGAGATCGATCTGCTCACTGGTTGAGCACAGTGTGGGCGCGACACTGAGGGTTGCGATCCCGTTACCGGTCACGAAAAAAGACAAAAAGGAAAAAAATAATGCATTACTGAATTGCTTGCAGGTTAAGCCCCACAGTATTGAAATGGTGAGTCTCTAAAAGCCTCCCAAACAAGCTCCACACCCAGGTGACAACATGGGAGGAAGGGGCCGGTCCTCTTGGCGTCCTGGTGAAGCGCAAGACTGTGGATCCGGAGTGCCTGCTGCGCCCTGGCACCAACTCTTCTGCCAGGGATGCCACCCACACAGCTGCCGGGGCCCGCTTAGTGCAGCTCCTGCCCCGCCTGCTGCAAAGTGGGTGACACGGTCGCCTCCACCTGTCTCCTCCTTGGTTAACCTGTTTTCTCTTTAGCCCAAGTGCCTGTATTTTCTAATTAATCCTGAAGTCCCTCGGAGCAGGGACCACATCTCCCTCCTCACCTCCGCTCAGGGACCCTCCAAGTGCTGGACGTTGTTGGTGGAGGGACACCCTCCTCTGGTTGAGAATCTTCACAGCAGCCAGACACGGGGTCAGGCACACAGGTCACATGCACCAATCAAGAAGGAAGTCTCATCCTGATAATAAAATTTTTAAACAAGTCTCTGCTGTCCCCTAGCACTAGAGCTTGACGTCAGGACTGATGCTGAGCCAAAAGCTGCTGCTGGCTGGGACACACCCGGGACAGAAGCACCAGGACGCCGAGTCAGTGCACCTGTCCTTGGGAGAGGTGCCCAGAGCCCCCCAGCCCAGGCTCTTCTCCCAGAGCCCACGGCCTGCAGTTTCTCACACCTTCCCTCGCACGCGCTCGTTGCTTGTGCTCTTCCCAGCCCCATCGTCAGTTTACTGTGCGTGTTGCCAGCTGTGCCCAACCTTCCGTTTAACCCGGATCTTGCATTTTCGACCTCGGTGTGCGACATGTGAATGTGCATTCCCTCGCTTTTAAGTAATTGTTCCCTTGTGGTTTCATTTCCAGAAGTTTTGTTTGGTTCTGTTTCAAATTTAATTCCTTTTTCTCACGCTGTTATTCTTCTCATGTCATTTAAAATTTTAAAACTGATTTTGTTGCCTTTTCGTATGTTGTCCTGTGTTTCTTCCCATGTCAGTGACTCTCCCTGATTGTAGCCCGTTTCCCTGTGAGCTTTGTCATTTTTTATGAAGAGCTAATCTTCCTGGGGATCATCTTCTCTGTGGGCTGTGCAAGGTCCACCTGGGGACCCACGGGTTTCACTGAGCCTGGATCACGTTCCAACCCTAATTTGCAGCTTGGCTTTCCTGCACCCTGTGGGTAGGGCACACTAGACGCCACACCCTCCCGCGGCGCAGGACTGTTCTTTTCCAGCTGGACAGCTGGACGGGGCCATCCTCCACACTTGTGTCATCCTGAGGCAGGGGCGCTGCCGCCGGCTCGTGCCACTTGCAGGAGCAGATTGTTCAGTTTTTAGGGATTTTGTACACTGGTTGTTAAATACACCATTAGGAAAGATAAATAATGTTAAATTATATTAAACGCAGGTAATAAATACTTAAGACTTACCACTTTCTGATAGTTTGGACTGCATTTTGCTGTTGTCTCTAGCAGGTGTAGACTGTGTTTTCACTCACCGTGCCCGGATGGTGAGCTACTGACGTCCCGCCAACTCCGTGCTCGGGGACGTCCCATTAGATCGTTCACAGTGGGCGCGTCTACATCACAGAAGTCGGCAAATACAGTGCCCCGGGGCGCCGGTGTGTGTGTTGTCGATTGCCTGGTTTTAAGTAAATAAAGACATTCATAATGCAGATTAAATTTGAAAGTGTGTGCTGTCTGTCGCCTTTCCACCGTGAGCAGCACAGAGAAATTAAGGACATCTTCCTCCAGGACTTGGAACGATCATCGCCCCACTTGCAGAAGTCGTGCACGCCGCTCAGGAGTGACGGTCGGACCCGCGCGCTGCTGCTCCTCTGCCTGTGCCGGTCAATGCACATCAGCGGCTCTCACGCCGGGACGACACGCGTTCCCAGTCACAGTCACAGGCTCTGGACGTGAGAGCTCCGTGACAGTCAAAGTGAGCCTCCTGTGCAAACCGGTGGCTGCGCGGAGCTGGCGATGAAGAGCACGTGTGCGGTGTCACTGCAGGCGTGTGCTCGCGTCTGCACATCGTGCACCGTGTGATCCCATGTCCGTTTCTTCAGAGGTGGTTCTAATGTTCACCAGCACAGCAGGCCCTGACGCGTTCACACCGGCCCCGGCGACACGTTTAGAGCCTCTCGTGAGGTTCAGTACTGTCCACCCCCCACACTGGCCCTGGTGACGTGTTTAGAGCCCCTCGTGAGGTTCAGTACTGTCCCCTCCCCACACTGGCCCTGGTGACGTGTTTAGAGCTGCTCGTGAGGTTCAGTACTGTCCACCCCCACACTGGCCCCCAGATCCCCCTTCGTGACATGCATCTGAAGAGTTCTCTCTGTCTCTTTAGAGCTTTGCTATGTATTAAAAATACTTTAGTGCATTTTGTCAGAATCTGTAAATATCGTAGCAGAAGAAGGGAATTTTCTTTCTTTCTTTTTTTTTTGTGTTTGGCAAGGGGATCGCAACCCTTGGCTTGGTGTCAGCCACACCACACTCAGCCAGTGAGCGCACCGGCCATCCCTATATAGGATCCGAACCCGCGGCCTCGGCGCTCCCAGCGCCGCTGCACTCCCAGTGCCACACTCTCCCGAGTGAGCCACAGGGTCGGCCCAGAAGCAGGGCATTTCCACCCACCACGGTGCCCTTGGCCCTCAATCCTGAACTACGTTTGTCACGAGAAGCGCCGCGCACTGTCACGTGCTCGTCTGGAATGTTTAGTGGCAGTGTCTGTGCTCAGAGACACTTTGCGGTACACGAGACGCTCTGGTGTCACGCGTGCTCGGGCAGGGCTCCGACGTGAAGCCAGCCCGGGAGGAGGTTCCACGAGACCCTGTGCTGACGAGGACAGAGCTGGAAGTCAAGCACCTGAGATGGAGGGGCTGGCTTCTGGGGACACGAACCCCAGCGCTCTGCAGACACCAGCCACCCAGGGTGGTGGCTGCTGCTCAGGGGTCACCTCACTTTTCACAACCCGACCCACTGGCCTTCAGTTCTCAGCACTGCAGCATGAAAGGGAAGCCACGAGCCCACCCCAGCGGTGCCTCCCCGTGGTTAGGGGTTCAAATGTTCCCGGGCCAGCTCTCCCGCCAGGCGGGGTCCCTGCGGCATGGCCCATAAGGGAGGCCTCTGATCCCTCGAGGACAGGGCACTTCCTCAGATGGGCTCAGAGCCACAGCTGAAACTCAGAGGAGACACAGGGACAGGGCCCCGTTCCCACACGAGGTGGGGACGTGTCCTTCATTGGGGCAGAGGACAGGGCACAGAAGGTGTGTACAGCATCTGCACGTTCACTTTCCCTTTATAAGGAACAAGATCTCAACGACACTCGGGTCCTAGTGCCCGTCTAGCTCCGCGAACGTGACAGCAACGCCACGTCGAGTTCTAGGAAGTGCCTGTACCCTGTTTAGCCAGCGAAACGTTCAGAACCTTCAGGACACAAAAAGACGGATGGAGAAAGGCTGAGCTCTCCTCTCCAAGTAAAGACCACCGCGTGTGAAGTCAGAAGTTTAATACGACACGATGAAATACGTCTGTATATCTCACGCTGGAGGATTTCTCTCGAAACATAAGGAGTGAGAAATTATATGTAGGTATATACTTCTTATATTCAGATAAATTTGTTTCTGTTAATTGCTTAAATTCAGATACAGAGAAACAATCTTGGAAAAGAAATGATCGGTGTATTAAAGCAGACACACGTTACGATACCATTTAAAGACATAAACGGTATTTTGGCATCTTTGTCCCCATCGGGCAGGCCACTCTCCCTGTCACGCTGCCTTTTAGCCGTAGCGTCTACTTAGGCTGGAAAGGCTTGTTCTCACCCTGAGCCCTGCAGATGAGACCTGCGGCGCACAGGGACGCCAACACGCCTTCCTGGGTTCTCGCTCTGCGTTCAATGACGAGGACTTTCCTGTTTCCGGGGGGTGGTGCTAAATCTGATGCTCACATGTTATTTTGGCAAATCCTGCTACATGATGTCAAAACAAGTGGCTCATTGAATGGTCCAGGAGCCTGATGTCCCAGGAGGAGGCTGCAGGACACGGCTGCACTCTCACCTTGCTCCCGGGTGCTACGATCGCACCCAGATGAAGCAAACATTTTCTTCTCCCCAGGAACGGAAGGATCCGTGGTCCTCTCCAGGGTGCCGGTGGGGCCCGGGGCACTCCCTGGAGGGGACCACGGATGCCTGACGGGGTCTGTGTGCCCCTGGGGACCTGGAGCCTGCTCAATGCCCAGCTTGGTTTTTCCCGACTCTGGCTGTCTCGCAGAAAGTGTCCCTTAGGGCATCCGTTTCTGGAATGTGGAAGTCAATATTTTAACATTAAAGAACGCGTTTCGAGGTTGGGGCTCATCTACAACTTTGCAAAGGTGAGGAGGTCATGTGAGGCACCTGGCCTCAGAAGTCCCTGCGCTGTCCTCGGGGCAGCGGGTGTGGTTGACGTGGCCATCCGTGGAGCTCAGGGGAGTGTGTCGACAGCATCAGTTCAGAGAGGCTGTGATGATTTTCTTATTATTTGCCCCAAAGCTGCAGGATGTGAACTGATCTGTCCCAGTGGTTTCTCCCGATGATAAATTGTCTTAAAGACAAATGCCAAATGTGATTTCTACACCCGGTGGCCCTCACTTAGTGCCTTGACAGCTTCCTCTGGGGCCTCTCCCTGCATGACTAATCCACCTTCCAGAAAGTTCGGATTACAAGCAAATTCTCTTCTTGGAGGCCATATAGAATGTATGAATTACTGCATCATTAATTTGACATTGTTTGCAATTAAGAAAGTGAATGTGTGCTTTAAGGAAAGTAATGTTTTTCAAGAAAATAAAAATAGATGAACCAATTCCCCCCCCCATAACCGAATGTTTCCACAAATCTCTCTTGATTATTATTTGGTTAAACAAAAATACACATTTTTAACTGCTAAACAGTACCGACTACAGGAGTTCTAAGGACCCTATTACTATGCATTACAACAGAAGACACACAAAGTCACGTCCTGATTCCCAGCAGCGTTCGCAGGCGTGGGCTCCTCCGAGGCTCAGGTCGTGTCCTCACTGGGGAAGGGCCTTGAGGATGGCGTTGACCTCCTCGGCCACCGCTGTCAGCACGAACTCAAACTGCTCCTGCGGAGGGACAGAGAGCAGAGGGCGGGGTGAGGGGCTTCCCTCCACGGCAGTGCCAGCTCAGGGCCGCGCTGCGGAGAGAAACCGTTAGGAGAAACAGGCAGCCAGGCTCCCACGGGCGGGACAGCGGGGCTCTGTGGTCTGCGGACCCTCGCTGGGACTTCCTGTGCTGGAAAACCTCACCTTTCGTCACGGGGAGGAGCGGCTGGCAGAAACAGAGGGTACAGAAAGGACCCTCGGGCCTGGCTCCTCCAGATTCCATGGCTCTGTGGTTCGGATGTCCCATGGACACGGCCCTCAAGACAGCCACAACTATAACCACGCGTGGGTTTTTCCTGTCCTCATTTGGGGACACATAGTGCTATCGTTGCTTCTGAAAGCAACAGGTGTTTCAGCCCAGCCCAGCCTTGTCCCACTTGCCAGGACACCTCATCTCATTCACACTCCCCTACCACAGCCGCGGGCACACGCATGACCACTCTCGTGCCCAGGGGACTCGTCACCTCTGCATGTAAAACCTGCCAGGAGCCCTGAAGAGAAGCGAGGGTGTGCTCAGGACGTCAGGATGTCCTGCCCCACAGGTGCAGTGGTAAACGGCCACCCTCTTTCTCGAGAGTTCGCACATAAACACCTCGAAACATGGCAACGTAAACTTTTGCCGGAGGCCGCCAGGCCCTTGCCCATTACACCAGAGAAGTCATGGAGAGTAACAGATTATGCAAACTATTAATTACCAACTAGCAATTTGTGATTAAGGGGAGCCTTGTTACTGGCTTAAATTCTCAGTGACTCAAATAATAGGGTAGCTTCAAATCCAAAAATAAAGATTGATTTCCACTTTGATTGTCACATGACAGAAAAATGGAAAATAGCTTGAATCAAAACAACAGAAAGTCAAAATAATTACATGCTCACTTTGGTACAAAAGACAGCTTCTCCTTTAACGTCCCCTGTGACCTGACATTAAAGGAATGATCTACCACGTACCGAGGAGCTGCTGTGGCCACAACCTCCTAATGGAAGTTCTAGACACTGTTCCAGAGGCAGCTTGGGACGTGTCCAGCACTGCGCTTGGCAGGTGCTTCAGGGCTGGAGCCACAGGAGGAAAATTCGCTGTGCCCTGTGTCCTTCCCTCCCCCATGTCAGGGCCTCTTCACCTTGAAATCACGGGGACACTTCCCCAGGAGGCATGTGCTGAGGTCCTGCTGCACCAGGGTGGCCCACAGACACCCTGTCCAAAAGCCGTCTCCCATCCCTGTCCCTCAAATCAGCAGTTTGTTCAGTGGACGTGCAGTTTAGAGGCGCAGGTTAACCACACACTATCAGCTGCACGGACCGTTTCCTCCCAGTGTGTGGACTAAGGCTTCATGATGACTCGAAAATGCAAAAAAAACGAAGGGTGGCTTCTTTTTTAGATAAATTTAAGTGTCATTTACCTGTTTACCTCTTTTTTTTTTTTTTTTGTCTTTTGTCTTCTTTTTCCGTGTCCGGCAACGGATCGCAACCCTCAGTGTTGCCCCCGTAC
>NW_007726211.1:587529-606037 GCF_000696425.1 Galeopterus variegatus | reverse complement strand
CTCAGCCAGTGAGCGGCTGAGCGGGAACCGGTCTGTATGTGGGATCCGAACCCTCGGCGGGAGCGCCTCCGCGCTTCCCAAGCGGCGCACTAGCGCAGTGCGCCACCGGGCCGGCCCCATACCTGTTTACCTCTTTTGACACACTGGAAATCTAGCCTAAGAAATAATCTTTAAAGGGGAAAAATAAACATGCATGAAGATACGTGCTCCAGCCTAATTTATACGGAGAAAGATCGGGAAATACCAAATATTGGTGAAGGACGTCATGGAACTGAGTGGGATCTTATGCAGCCACTTAGTAGCATCCCATAGGAAAGCCACATATTTATGCCACATGTCAGGTGACGAACACGATGAAGAACTGCACCTGTGTTTTGATCATAATCACTTAAAACATGATCTAATCCTAGGACAAAATAAGAGAGGGGGCTGGACTGCAGAGATCGCCGGTGTACTGACCGTCACCGTTTTTAAATTGTTACCATGATGACTGGCCCAGAGGAGAGAAAGATGCACCATGACTCCGGGGGCTTCGTGTGCACCCGGGTGCGCGCATCCGACCGCTGGGGACCTGCGCTGTGGTGGGAGGAGGGGCTCCTGCACCGGGCACTCTCCTGGGAGGGGGGCGCCTCCAGCTGGTCCCAGAGGAGACTGGCCACGAGTCGCTCTGCTCCTTCATCGTGAAAAATGTGCAGCCGTGTGCAGCCTCTCACCCCACCACGGGGGCCCGCGTGGGCCCTTGGTGGTCTGCGGCCACATTCTGAGTAGCGTCTGCTGGGCTGACATTCCTGGATCAGCACCCTGGAAATTGTGCAGGAATCCAGCATGCGAGCTGGTACTTTGCAACAGGAATTTAATTTAAGGGAAACATAAAGTAACGTGAATGCAACACAGCAGCAGCGGGACGACAAAACACCATTTTAGTCTAGACTGAGTCTCAGGACACGATCTGTCAGAGAAAGAAGGACTCAGACAGTTTTAGAAACATCTGGGTTGGCTGGGTGTGCAAAGATGGGACATCGGAAAGAGGGCTGAGATGCTCCAAACAAGAAAGCACCTCCACAGCGAGCTAACCTAAGACGTGAGGCCTGCAGGGGATGCAGCCAGGGGCTCTTCAGCTGGCCACCCCCGCCCTGGCCCGAAGTGGCGCTGGTCAGTGTGTCTGGCCACAGCCTGTGTCCACGCTGGACGGGAAGTGTGAGCTGGGGATGGCCCTGCTCCGGCTGGCCTGTGACAGCCGGAGGACACGTGTGTGAGCAGGTCAGGGGTCAGGCTGGAGAATCCCCAGGCTGCTCTGGGAATGTGGGGGCTGGACAGGCGGCTCTTTGGATTTGTATTTATCTTATGTTCATATTTGCAGTCCTGGCTCAGACAAAGGTCTGGATGGATTCACACGTATACGAGCTGTTGCTGTGATGATTTTCGTTGTCACAGTAAATGTGTCATCTGAGTGACTGGCACCCTCTAAGGAGGCTGCAAACCTCCTCACCGCACCCCCAAGGGTTTGCTCCCCAGCCTCTCTCTCAAAGGAGGTCAGGATGAATTTCTTTCTCGTCTGTCACTTCTCTTTTCACAAAGACAGACCCAGCCCCCACTAAATCTCTGACAATAGAGCCAGGCAAAGTGAGCGCTGGGCATTGTGTGCAGAGAGACAGAGAGAGAGAGAGAGACAGACAGACAGGGAGAGCGAGAGACAGAGAGATAGAGTGAGACAGAGACAGAGAGAGAGACGGAGACAAAGAGACAGAGGCAGAGAGAGAGAGAGACAGGGAGGCCGAGAGAGACTGAGCGATTCCACGGGCACAAGGAGAGACTTGCTGGGGCAGGCAGTGGGTGGGGAGGGTCCCGGGCAGGCACCGGGCCGCACTGGGCTGAGCTGGTCTCTGTGGTCTTGTGCTGTGCCGGGTTGGGGAGATGGGAACGTGTCTGTGACCTGCACGCCATTTCCAGGGAGTGAGGGCGCGTCTGATGAAGAGGGTGAAGGGACATTAGGACAATGGGCCTGTGAAGCAGAGGAGGAGACAGAGTGAAATTAGACTGAGCAGACGGGCCCACGTGGCCGGGTGGCACTGTCGCTGCCCGGGTGTTGGACGAGCCAGTCATTGGCTTCTATTTCTAGAACTGGTGAATATAAAAGAGGAAATCTTGTGAGGGGAAGAAAAACGTTCAGGCCTTTGGTTCAAAAGGTGGCGTTCACAGCGCTACTGCAGACACGGCACAGGGGACGGCCACCAGTGCGCGGGACTGGACGGCGAGCACGCTCCCGAGCGCGGCGGGCCTTCGAAAGGGTCTGTGTCCACCTGGTGCTGCTGTCGAGCTCGCGGCTGCCGGACCCGTCTCCCGAGGTGACCGTGCTGGACGTGGGGTGGGCCCTGCCTGTCTCTGTGCCCCTCAGGTCGGATGCTGCTTGGGCAGGCACTCATCAAGTGTCTGCTGCTTGCTTGACTGAACCACACTCCAGGGAGGAAGGCAGCTGTCCTGAGGCTTGTTCCTCCAACACATAAATGGGATTTTGCCGTCAGGAGGCTCTGCGCCATCCTAGGTCCACCGTCTCAGCGTGTTCGCCACTGACTGGCCAACTGGGACTCGGTTCCAGATGATGTGACCTGTTCAAACGAACAGACTGAAGACTTCTCTTGGCTAAAAGAGTATTCAGATCATATGGCACTATTTTGCCCAAGTAATTTTTCTATCTTTTTGTGAAATTCAACTCTTGGGGGAAGTTCAGTCTCATGGGGTAATGCTGGGCAAAGCAGGTGTAAATTAAGATGGGATGGTGACTTTCACGTGTTTACTATTTCTTTGTACCTTGAATTCCAGGAACTGGATTTATGTACACACTTCAGGACTTTTATACACCCAACCCAAGGAAGAGAGCAAATTCCTGCAGACAATGGATCCAGAAAGCGAGCCCCATGTGAAGCAAACTCTGCCAGCCACAAGCAGCAGAAAATCAGCTCTGCTTCACCCAGCAATGTGCCCGTCGGTGCCACAGCATGCAAGTGCTGTCCTTCTGCCACTCAGAACACACTTGAAGACAAGGCACACGATGATAATGAATCGCTTCATCTTTCTTCGGTGAGTCCCAGAGCACACCTCGGTTCAGGTAGGCTCAGCGACCCGTGTGCCATGAAGGGCTTGTTTTGGCAGACGGGACACACACGACAGACGGCTGAGTGGTTTTCTCCTTGCCATGTACTGGGCAACACTTTTCATTTTGGGGCTACAAGATAAATGCCCTCCCAATGATATTTCCTAGATCCACACCAAAGCCAGTCTGTGTTTTGGGCGTACTTACCCATCTGGTGGGTACGAGGCCCGCCTGAGAGGTACTCAGAGGCAGGGAGAGAAGGAACTAGTTTGAACTTGAGATTTCCTATGGACTATCCTGGAGCAGAAGTGACGCACAAGTGGACTCCAGATTTAGCCGGAGACAGGATTCTCTTTCCATTCGTGCTCCTGGGCCACCTGGAGCTCAGGGGTTCTCGGGCCTGAACAGTCCAGGGCCAGCAGGTGGAGGTGGTCACTGACCTCATAGCCAGGAGGCCAGTCCAGCGGACAGGCGCTTCCATGGGGCACAAAACCTGTGGGCTACTTGTCCCTGGAGTAGCAGCTGTCCATGTGTCCATCGCCTGCTCTGGACAGCCTCGCCATATTTACAAAGTGTGCTGTGGCAAACAGCACAATGAGAACAGAGGTGTCCACAGCCTCAGGTTTCTCCCCACGAGGTACAGAGTCATCATAAAGGCACAAATAATCACTAGCAGCAGGGACAGCAGCAGACACACCATTAAGCAACGACCATCGTGCCTGGCAGGCCGGGGACCACTGAGGCATGTGCCCCTGACGTCTGCACCCAGCAGCACAGCCTTGCTCTGGGCCGTCCTGCCTAGCACGCTGCACCTGACCTAGATGTGTTCTGCAGAACAGAAGGCCGCCGCGTGCTCTGGAAGACCTCGCATGCCGCGAAGCCTCCCAGGCCATGGGAGATGAGCAGTTCTGGTTGTATCCATGCTGGCTTCCTGGTGTGATCAGCGCACTGTGCTTACGTAAGGTGTTAACATTTAGGGAAGCCAGGAGAAGGGTACATGGGAATCATTTGTGTTGTTTCTGTGTTTTTTTTTTTTAAGTCTAAAATCACTCCAAAATTTTACATTAAAAACTAAAACAGTATGGAGTGTGCTGTGACTTACAAAGCACTGCCACAGTAATCCCATAAGGTTTCTGCGACAATCCTGCAAGTTCTGGAAGGCAGAATGAAACCCAGCAACGGCCTGCACGCTGCGAACGCGCTCCCTCCCCCACACTGGGGCGTGGAGGAAAGGAGGGCAGGTGTCACTTCCAGTGGGAAGGTCAAGGCTGCGGTAGGATTCTCGGCTCTTTAAGCGGTTTCTTCTGGTGCTGTTTAGAATAGTTTTGTGATTCTGTAAGAGAGATTTAATTTGATTTTGCCTCGATGCTTAGGGTTGACTTTGGTGATGTGGAACCAGCCAGACAGAGCTTGTAAGGCATTTTAAGAAATGATCTTCCAGGCCAGATGAGCTCAGTTCACCTCCTGCGGCTCTTTGCTGCTTCTGAAGAAACCGACAGCATCGCAGGATTTAGATCCCCCCATCCAGCCCCAACACTGCTTCATGCTATGGTGACATTTGCACAGAAGTGGGGGCTAGGGCTTCCTTACACGTTACAGGGGGAACGGTAAGACCCTGAGAGGCTGGGGGACTTGCGGGGACCCCAGAGCTGCTGACACCAGGTAGCACACGGCGCTCTGGCCGGCTCGACTTCGCAGGAATGGCCGGTCTTGCAGTTCACATTTTATAACCTAAAATCCTCTTAAGTGTGAAGAAGTACTTTTGCAAGGGTATCTTAACAATTTTAAGTCTCTGGTGTGAGTATCAGTGGAATCCAGAGTGTCAGGAACACACTCGAAACAGAGTAAGGCTGGGCCTGTGGACCAAACTCACTCCATCTTCCCTGCAGAGGACACTTTGTTACTTTCCCACCCCTCAGTCATGAGACCCTCAGGGCAAATGATTAGCCCAGGGGCTGCCCTGACAAAACAGACCGAGATAAGAGAGGAAACAGATATTTACTGGGTTGCAAACCCCTCCCCAAGGCTTGTTTACCATAATTGTAAAAATTACAGATTAGCCTTAAGACCGCTTTGAAATTCCCACCTGTGCAGAAAGCATCAAGGTGACTGCTACAGTGACCCTCCTGGGGCGACAATGATGAACACCACTGCCTACTGAGCATGCGCCCATGACGCAGCCGGGAAGGACAGAACGGACCACCTCCAGTGACACTGGCCTGTACCCCTTAACTCCTTTCCCTATGAAAGACCCTGAACAGCTCCCCTCGGGGCACCGGCTTTACTGTCGCTACCCCCCTTATGCATAAGTCTGTCTCCTCTTTTAATAAAGCGCTGCTTGCTTTACCGTTGGGTACGTTGTTCATTTCTATGACTTTGGAATCCAAGAGCCTAATTCAATCACTGGCAAAAACTGGAACGCTCTGGGCACCACAGAGGACTCTAGTTGCAAGAGGCAAGTGGCCACTGGGACTATTTTGCTCCCAGGTCTCTGCTGCTGGTGGATCTCTCCTGGAGTCCCAGACCTAACCTCTGACAAGACAATGCTTTATTCTCTTTAGCTCTCTCTGATTTTCTGAGCCGCCTTCTGCTGTTTGGTTGGATTGTATCCACTTCTGTGTAGGTGCACCCTGGAGGGCTCCTGGCCATGCTTTGTTTTTCTGATTTAAATCTAGTCGATACTTTTCTTCTTTATGCTGAAAACAGTGGGGAGAACTGCTTTTATCAATAACTGTTAATGGAATCGGCTGGCCCTGCCGATTGGGACTAGGCTAAACTGGACCCCACTGCTCCTCTTTTCTCTTTGTTTGTTTCTTGGTTAGACACTTAGTTGAGTACCGGTAATCTGAATAAACCTTCCAATCCTTGCACCAACTTTTGGACTTTCAGGACATTTGTTTAAGGTGAGAGGGCAGCCGGGCCTGGCCTGTCAGTAACACACTGAGCTAGAGAGAAATCTGTATTTTATGACTTAAGCACTTTTATGGAACAGACGTGTGAGAGCTTTTGTTGTTGGGCACAGATAATTCTAGAATGCTAAGAAAATGGGGTGTTATATTAACCTTATTTCTCATTCTAGTTAACCCAAGGGTAACCAGAAATGCTTTTTAAAAAACCCCCTGTTGTTGCAGACTGGCTCTTTTTAATACATATGAACTTTTCTGGGTGCTCAGCATCCCAGCCTGCCCTGGGAACATTCCAATGGCCACAGTCCTGGTGGCCCCCATACAGCACAGCTGCGGTTGTGCATGCAGGAAACGGGAGGCTGGACAGTGTCGACTGAGGTCAGAACATTCCCCCGCAAGGATTCTGGGATCTATCATTTACCTGTCTTTATACAAATGCCGTGTCCCTCCCTCACCCCAAATCTGGGTAATGAAGAGATTTGACCACATCTATTGATATTGAAAACATTAGAGTTGTTGCAAGAATCACCAGCGAACCTCACCGGGTGCCTGGTGCGCCTTTGGCCACGCAGGGCTGAGTGGATGGACGTCGGCCAGAACAGAGCGATCAGCGCATGGCTTACATGAAAACAGGCCTCGTCCCTCCCCGCTCAGGAAAACAGCTGCAGAGAGAGACAGCTTTAATACATTTAAAGTCCTGGAGGACTGATTGACAGTACCTTTGTCTGGACCATGCCTGGTCTCTGGTCCCTCAAGTGCTCCAGGGTCGCCGCGATATCAATCTCTTTAGCACCTGCAACAAACCACAAATTGGGCTGAGTTTGGAGCACGAGATAATCCATGCTGCATCTGTCAATCTGCTGCTTTCGGGGTTCCCTTTGGGCTAAGAGGCCAATTGAAAATTATTACACTCATCCCTCAGCAGGCTTGGCAGGCAGCTGCAATTTCAGTGTTGAGATAGAGAAATAAGGCAGGGGCAGCTTTCATTAGCATTAATTCAAGAAAGAGGGGCTGAGAAATTGTTGTAAATGCCTGTGCACTTACCAACAGCAAGCCGTTACCATTAGAAACTATAACTTTATTAGTTTCTTTTTGTTGGTGCCACTTTAAAGAATGCTTTAAATCATAGGAAGCAGTAAATAAGCTTTCATTTTGATTACTTAGGATTTTTTATTTAAGGAGATGTAAAAATAGACAAATCTTCTCCATTTTAATATTGGTTTTTAAATGTAGAGTTTCCTGTCTTCTAAAATTGAGCGTTCCACCCATGAATATGTCTAAGAAATAATAATAATAATAAAAAAAAATCGAGTGTTCCACATTTTAAGAAACGGTACACGTGCCCGCGCTCTGCTCCCGGGCTGGTAGTTTCATGGCGAGCCTCTTCCTCCTAGAGATGGCACCTGTCTTACGGCAGGTGAAGCCGGTTGCACACAAATAAGACTATTTGAGTTTAAAATTTTAACCTTATCATCAATTCAGCACATATGCTTGTTTTTCCGTTTTGCTAGGTCCTTTAATAGATAGGTTCCCACCCTCTCAAGCTGGTTGCAGTTTGGAGGGGGAGAGAGGACATGTCCAGCAATACACGTAACGCACAGTGTTACAGGCACGAAGAGCAGGGAGCCTCTGAAGCGGGTTAGGGACCCGCAGGGCAAACCCCACAGAGGGGACAGGCATTTGATCTCATCTTTACCAGAACATGGGGAGGCAGGAACTACGACCTCTCTGCTGTAGGTGAGGAAACTGAGACCCCCCTCGAGGTCCAGCGGCTGTCCAAGGCCACGCAGGGAGCTGTGGCCATCGGAAGCTGGATCACAGAATGGAGCAGGCCACGGAGGACTCTGAAGGGAGACCCCGCCTGAGTGGACCTCAGGAGAACTCCAGGCCTCTCTTCTCTGCCACCCCCTGAGGCCTGCCATGTCCTTCAGTCATCGCACCGGGAGAGTGAGTCTGCAACTTTCTAAGGTTGCCTTAATTTCTCAACCCTGTGGTTCTATGGCTTTATTGGTGGCAACTGAGAAGCAGTGATGATGTTTGAGCGTGGCTGGCATCGCTTTGGGATGAACACAAAGAGGACAAGAGGAGGCAGAACAATGAGGTGCCCGCGAATCACCTCGGGGAGAGGAAGGGCCTGCGTTCCAAGCTGCTGGCAGCCAGGAGAGAAGGCGGATGGCTGAGCGGTGCTGGGGAGCACGTCCCTTTGAACCAAATGTCATATTGTTATAAAGGAAAATGAAGCCAAAAGCAATGAGAATCCGGCAATAGAGACCACCAGGTCGCCAGCGGGCAGGGGCCCCGACCAGCAGACCAGGGTCTGAGCTGACCAACCCTCCCCACTGTGCCAGCTCTGGGACCTGTGCACGTCCTGGGACCATTTAGCCTCACCTCCCACATGGAAGTACGGACAATAGGAGCACGGGCAGCTCCAGAGGGGACAGCCACCCACGGCGTGTCCTGGGCTTTTACTAAATGGTGGCGACACTACCAGAACTAAGCTGAAGTGTCTCCAGTGCCCATCTCCTAGGAAATGAGCGTCTTCTATTGAGTGTGGGAACACCACGAGTGTTCGCCAACTTTTTAACGTGGAGCCTTTACAGGAAGGATAAGAAATCTCCCCTGGGGACAGCTGGGAGGGTCATGCTCACGGCGGGCTCGACTGCTCAGGCGTCAAAAGGTGCAAAGTTGACAAGGCCACAATAAATACAATCTCATTTTAAAGGAAATCCCCGTTCAGGATGTAGGACTGGGCAAAGACTTTATGAGTAAAACCTCAAAAACAACAAAATAAAAATAAACGTGGGGTGATGTCAAACTCCAAAGTTTCTGCGCAGCAGAGGAAACAACTAACACAGTGGAAAGACAACCTACAGAATGGGAGAAAATATTTGCAAACTATACATCAGACAAGGGATTAATATCCAGAATATACAAGGAACTCAAACAATTTAACAGTAAAATACCCCAAATAACCCAATTAAAAAAAATAGGCAAAGGAGTTGAATAGACATTTCTCAAAAGAAGACATACAAATGGCCAACAAGTAGATGAAGAAATAATAATCACTGGGGAAATGCAAATCAAAACCACACTGAGATGTCATCTCACTCCAGTTAGACTGGCTGTTATCAAAAAGACAGAATGACAAATGCTGGTGAGGATGCGGAGAAAGGGGACCCTCCTACACTGCTCATGGGACTGTAATTAGTGCAGCCACTGTGGAACACAGTATGGAGGCTCCTCAAACAGCTACAGACAGAGCTGCCACATGACCCAGCAATCCCACTGCTGGATATATATACCCAAGGGAATGGACATCATCATGTCGAAGGGACACCTGCACTTCCGTTGCTTATTGCAGCTCTATTTACAGTAGCCAAGAGTTGGAACCAGCCAAAATGTCCACGGACGGATGACTGGGTAAGAAAAATGTGGTATATTTACACACTGGAGTACTACTCTGCCATACAAAGGAATGAAATCCTGCCGTTCGCAGCAACATGGATGAACTTGGAGAAAATTACATTCAGTGAAACAAGCCAGGCACAGAGAGAGAAACACTGCATGTGCTCACTCATAAGTGGGAGCTGAAGAAATAAATGAAGAAAGAACGATACAACAATCACAATGATATGTTGGACTTCCAAAAGGAGAGAACAGAACTGAGGTTACCAGAGTGGGAAAGGGGGAGCAGGAGGGGAGATGGTGGGAAATTGATTAATGGACACAAAACAGCTATAGTTGGGAAAAATAAGTTCTATTGATGTGCGGTTGAGCTAGGCATCTACAGTCAACATAACTTACTGCATGTTTTCAAAAAGCTAAAAGAGATGAAATGTCTTCAACACAAATGATTTTGTTTTGTAATGAGTATGCTAATTAACCTGATTTGATTGACATCACATATTGTACACAGGTATTGATAGTCAACTCTGTAACCTACAAATATGTATGATCAATTATGTTTCAATAAAAAGAACAGGAACTCCATGAATTTAAAACAGCCTGAAACAAAGGTACGAGTGGTCGGGCAGGTAAATGGGGAAGAGAGGAAGCCAGCAGAGGGGCCTGTGCCAAGGCCTGAAGGACCCGCGCAGAGCATCGGCTCAAGGGAGCCATGTCCTGACTCTCCCACAGGACGCTGGCAGTTGGTGCCTACGCAGCAGAATTACAGTCAAAACTATGCAACGATACTGGCTTCTCCAAAAACAAGTCTGCCTGGAGAAAGTCAAGGCCTGACGTTGAGAGCGACTGGGGGATTGGGGGGTGGGGAGGGAGAGAGAGAGAGAGAGGAGAGAGAGATGTTTCTGTTCGACAGTGTAAAATTTTGTTCCTCAGACACCTTGTCAGAAATGCCCAGCTGTCATTTGCAGCGGCTGCGACTGCACCTTCTGGTAGGTAGGAGCTGCAGCTTCTGGACACACTGTATGTGGAACTTTCACGTGTTTTAATTTTGTGTGAGCAATGCCACAACTGTAGACAGAATGGTAAGTAAGTTGCTGAAATCCGAATTCCCACTGTCCATCTTTCAAGCATCTTGAGTTGGGTGTGAAGTCTCGAGCTGCGCAGAGAACCCGAATGGGCCCTCCGGGGAGAGCTGCACGGCCACTGAGCACCTCACATCCTGCTTGATGGGCTCCCAAGACCTCTGCTGTTTAATTACAGTGTGTAAAAAACACCTTTATAACTAAATAGCTTCCCACGAACATTCTGAAGCGTATTTCTACGTACAGTCAAATCACCCAGCCAGCTGTTCACCTGCCCTCTCACGTAGCGGGGAAGTCACTCTGCTCCACAGAAGACAACATGAATAATTGTTCACAAACAGAAAATGTACACACTGCATATACCACAGGCGTCTCCCACCTTCTTAGGAACGTCACAATTGCCGACGTCAGTAAGAAGCATGCTGAAGCTTGCGGGCAGAGGAACGAGCCAAGATGCAGAAACTACCAACAAAGAAATCACTGCCCAAGTTCAAGTTTGCTGAGGTGTGTCACACTCACTCGAGAGCATTCTATCGGATGTCTTTCATGTACTCCACCGTGGGGAGCTGGGTTCTAATCAACAAAGTGTATTAGGGCTGGTCTTGAGTAATTAAAAATGTAAGACATCTATTGGCTTTTTAGTAAATTTTCCAAAGATAAAAAAGACCAGTTAAGAGTAAGAATGCTGCGTTGCAGTCGGGCATCGAGTCGTGCCAGGTTACGCAGAAGCAGCGTGGGGCCCTGAGTCAGGTCCAGCCACTCTTCTGGACTGTGCCTTATTTTCCCTGGTTCAAAGTGTCCTTGTAAAGATCTAAAGAGCCGATACATGAATATGACATAATTTATGTTATGACAGTTATATGTTAGACGCTCAGTGCTGTTTCACAGATTCCATGAACAAAACTCTTCCTGGAGAAGAACTAAATCTGAAAAATTATGTTCTGTGCTGGCCTCCTGGAATAGGGACAACTGTTTAGCTTTTATGGTGACTGCTCAGCTTTTGGACCCATGAGTCATGAATTTCAGGAGCATCAAGTGTGGTGTAAATGTCTGATTCAACTCATAGAGAAATCTTAGCCCTTCCAAAATGTATTATTGAGGGATTCATCTGGGATACAGACATAAAACAAACAAACAAAACAACAATATCAAAAAAAACCCACCCTTTTTTTTTTAGGTTTTTTAAGGTACTTTCTTTTAGTCCCTGAAACAAAATGTGGTATTTATACATAATGGAATGCTACTCAGCCACAAAAAAGAATGGAATCTGCCATTTGTAGCAACACGGAGGAGCTTGGAGAAAAATATAAGTGAAATGAGCCAGGCACAGAAAGAGAAACACCGCATGCTCTTGCTCATACGTGGAAGCTAAAAAAGCTGATTTCACAGAAGTAGAAAGTAGAATACGCTTACTAGAGACTGGGAAGAGCGGGGGTGGAGGGGCGAGGGAGAGGGTGGTCTCCGGATGCAAAATTGCAGCTAGATAGGAAGAGTAAGTTCTAATGTTCTACAGCACTGCGGGGAGGCTGCAGTTAACAATTTATTGTACAGTTTCAAACAGCTAGTAGAGAGGACTTTGAATGTTCCCAACACAAAGAAATGACGAATGTTTGGGGTGATGGATGTGCTAATTACCCTGGTTTGCTCACTGCACACTGCACATATGCACCTAGATATCACCGTGTACCCCGTGAATATATACAATTATTATGCCAGAAAAAATAAATTTAATAGAATTAATTTAAAAGCCCTTTCTACAGCTCTTTCATTCTGAAGGGCTGTGTGTATGATAGAACTGGTACCTAAGTCTGAAACACCTCACAGTCACGTGCTGGAAATCATGCTTACAGAATTCAGGTTGGGCACATGTGATGCTATCAAGAGCTGTCACTGGCACTGGCCGTGGAGAAGAGGGTCCCCTTCCTCCCGGGCCGTTCTCCGTGGAGACAATAATTGCTGATGGTTGTCTCCCAGAGCTACCGCATGGTCCTTTGATAAAATGCTACAAATAAAATCTCTTTCCCATTTCATTACTTGGTGACAGCCTTTCGGACTGTTGTTTGGGAGGGAAAGTGAGAAGAGGAAAGGGGGCCTCACTCGGTTGGCCCCAGACGAGGCATTAGAATATGAAACAACGGAGGGGGTACCTCAGAATTATACTTAGCCTGAAACCAAATCGAACAGTGAAGGAAATTAAATTCATGCTTAAAAATGTGTACAGCTCTAAAATTAGGTAAGTAATGGATTTATGAAGGAAAATCAACTGTCCGATGTGGATGGCTGACGTCTCCTTGTATGCCAGAATTGAGAATAATTAGTTATTTGAAGTGTGTATAGAGAGAGAAGCTTTAATAGAACTCACATGTGTGATGTTTCATGAGGGGTAGAAAGACACGGGGACAAGGCCGGCTCAGAGCAGGCGCTGGACCCTGCTGGTCCTGTGACCTCTTGCGCGTCGTGTGACCATGTGGTGCGTGAACACAAAATCTGCATTTATAAAGCAGGTCCGCTGGGTTGGAAGGGGGTAGGATGTGTGTGTCCTTCACTTTACAAAAGGCTTTACTGAGAGTAAAAGGATTTATTCGAGGCCTCCACTGTCCAGGAAGCTCTCTCTAGTGCATTTGAAATAGAATTCTCCCTTGAAAAATCCAGTTTTGCTGATGACATGAAGGTGCAGGGAACTGATGTTACATCTGGGCGAACAGACCTACTGGGTGTGATGCTCAGGTCGGAAGGCACGCCAGTCACTGGGGTGGCACAGCACATGCCAGGAGAACCTGGACGGACCGGGGGACAGCAACCTTAGCAGTGGCCAGGGGGACAGAGGGTGTGCACCCACGGAGAAGTTCGGGGTTTCCTGCCTGAGAAGCGTCAGGATTACTCAAACCCTAGAGAAATGTAACGTGCTTCTGAAAGCCACAGTCTTCGTCGGAAGTGGAGGTGACAGTGCATTTTGACCAGCATCATGGTGTGGGGGTCTGATTGCTCCCCCGGGCCAGGATTGCTTCCTTTCTTCCTGCACCCCCGGGAGACCCGCCTCCACGCGAGGCCCTTCCTCTCTGCTGGCTCCCAAGGGGCCCGGGGGCGCCACCGAGAGCACTGCTCTGTGAATATCACTCTCACTGTGACTTTCTAATCCACTCGGGGGTCATTGGTTTAGAGGTTTACATATTGGTTAAATACATTTTTAAGACAACAGAGGTTTTTTAGCTTTAGATACAACACTATTAGCCATTAAACAATAAACATTAAAAGAACATTACTGTTAAAGTATTAAAACTATTTGTTACCATGAAAGAATCAATTTGAAGTTAAAGAAAACCAAACAAATATGCCACGGGTGTCTCTTTACAAGGTTTGCTTTGATTTCTCTTGGAGTTTGGTTATTGGCTGAGTGAGTCGCGTGATTCAGCTAATGTCACTAGACCAGTACCCTTCAAGGTGCACAGGAGTGAACGTGGACCGCAGTGCACTGCACAGAAGACCATCCGTGTCTCTGGACAGTCATTCTTTAGCATGGCTTCCAACAGCATGCTCAGGAATAATAACTCAATAAACAGACGCATCTTATTACAGAATTTGTCCCAAGAAGGTTTTGTAAACTGCAAGGATACAAAGTGAAAAAGACAATATGTATCAAATGTACAAGGGAGAAAGGCCTTTATTTTGCACAAGTAAATTTTCTCAATTTGATTCTCTGGAAGAACCAAGAAAATGCTCCCTCCTGACTAAACAAACACATTTTGAAGGAACAAAGGAATAAAGGTGGTTATTATGAATCTAAAAGGAACCAAGCAGAACAGCTCCCGTGTTCCAGGAGAGGAGCAGAGTCCTCCTGCGCTCAGCCTGGGGTGTTCTTTGTTTTCTTTTGTTCTGAGATCACGGTTTGGGAGGGCTACACCGTAAAGGGCAAGGACGTCCCAGCTCTCTGAGCGTCAGCACAGTCAAGCCCAGCACTGAACAGCATGACAGCTGTCACAGCTAGAGTCCCCTCTCCTCCCACAGAACAAAACCTGGCTGAAGATAGTGGGACTCGGGGCTGCTGTGGGTGCCACACAGCTGAAGTGTATTTGCCTGAACTGCTGTCTCAGTGCCACCTCCTGGCCCCAGTGCACACCGTGTGCACACACACATGCACACACAAGCACATGGGCACACACAACACCCCACATCACACACACCATACACGCACATGCACACACATGCACATGCACAATACCCCAAATCACACAGCATACACACACACACAACACCCCACATCACACACACCCTACACGCACATGCACACACATGCACATACACAATACCCCACATCACACAGCATACACACACACACACGCAACACCCCACATCACACACACCATACACGCACATGCACACACACAGGCACACACAAGCACATGGGCACACACAACAGCCCACATCACACACACCATACATGCACAGGCACACACATGCACATGCACAATACTCCACATCATACAGCATACACGCGCATACACCCATCACACACACCATACACGCACACACACATGCATGTACACAGACAACACCCCACATCATGCACACCATACACACATGCACACACATGCCCCACCCCATCACTCACACACACACACACACACACACCACACATGCACACACAACACCCTACATCACACACACACCATACACACGCACACACGTGCACACAGACAACACCCCACATCACACACTCACATGCACACACAACACCCCACATCCCACAACGTCCCACATTTTATTTATTATTGTAATAAATAAAAATTACAAGTAGGAAGATTATTTGCTGACCTTGTAGATAAATTATAACCTTATTTTTGCACATTTCACTGGGATCAAAGGAGACAAATTTGCATCACAATCATTTGAAAATCAAGTGTATCAGAACCAAGAGAAAGTAGGTATTTCGAATGTTTTTCCCCCACTGAACAAATTCTAAATTATTCATCTGTAGAAACTGAGATGCTTCCAAATCTTTATAAAAAATGTAAGTTAAACAAAATGTTGGACTCCGTAAGAGTGTACTGTCACTTAACCGCCACCATCTTTTAACACTCTGAGAGAACAGAAAATTGCACAAAGTGTCCTGATAACTTTCTGTCGGCTGCTGGAACATCCTATAATACCGCATAGGTATGGACAGCATTATCAGGAAACATTGGCCCCACGGGCACTGAGCACTGTGTGAGGACAGGGCTGAGAGATCGAGACAGGGAGGGACAAGAAGAGACAAAGGAGTGGACACCACTGGGTGACCCCTTAGTGTTCCCCTCCAGAGCACTGTGGCCACCAGGAGTTTCTGTGATGATGGGTGTGGCCCCTACCTGCTGTGTCCAACGTGGCAGCCACTAGCCACGTGGCTAGTTCAACTGAGGAACTGACTTTTCAATTTTATTCAATTTTAATTAATTTAGGTAAGCACACGTGGCTGCTGTATTGAGCAGCACAGCTTTGGAGGGGCTTTGTGAGCCACACAGGATCATCTGGGAAGGACACCTTGATATCACTACGTATAGTGGACGGTGAGCTGCAGGGCACAAGCCCGAGCCACATGCGAGGGCAGTCTCGCTCCACGAGCATGTCTGATGACCTCCACCTTGCAGACTTGCTGGGTCCCCAGCGGCAGTCTTCCATCTACTGCTCGGAGCTGCTATTAAAGGTTAGCATCTCTTATAAGAAAATGTAGGGGTAAATCTTCATGACCTTGGATTTGACAAAGATTTCTTGGATGTGATACTAAGCACAGGAAACAAAAGAAAAAAGATTTTTAAGAACAAACTTAAAAAAGATAAACTAGACTTTATCAAAATTAAACACTTTTGTGCAGTAAAGAGTACTATCAAGAGAGTAAAAAGACAACCTACAGAGGGTGAAAGTATTTGCAAATTGCATATCTGGTAAGGGATTAATATTCAGAATATACAAAGAACTCCTACACCCCAACGACAAGAGACAAACCACCTAATTCAAATGTGGGCAAAGGATTTAAACAGACATTTCTCCAAAGAAGACACACGAGTGGCCAGTAAGCACACGAAAATGTGCTCAACGTCACTAATCATCAGGGAGATGCAGCCAAGACCACAGTGAGATGCCACCTCGCACCCGTTAGGATGGCCATTGTCACAGAAATAAGAAGTAACAAGAGCTGGCGGGGACGTGGGGAAGCTGCAAGGCTCGTGTCCCGCCCATGGAAAAGTAAGAGGCTGCGCTGCTGTGGAGACAGTGTGGCAGTTCCCCAAGGACGTAAACGCAGGGTCACCATCTGCTCCAGCAATTCCAAAGAACTGAAAGCAGGATTCAAACAGACGTTTGCACATCGGCGTTCACAGCAGCACTAGTCACAAAAGCCCAAAGTTGGAAACAACCCAAGCGTTCATCAGCAGACGAATGGTTAAACATCCACACAGTGGAATATTATTCAGTCATAAAAAGGAAGGGAATTCTGACACCTGCTGCAACAAGGATGAACCTTGAAGGCACTGTGCGAAGTGAAATCAGCCAGTCACCAAAGGACAAATGCCGTGTGATTCCACACATGTGAGGTGCCTAGAATAGTCAAATCCACAGGAACAAAGTAGAATATAGATTGCACAAGGAGATGCTTATCCACATACACACTATGTGGCAGGAAAACAGTAAAACAGATCAGATTGTCGAGAACAAAAACCTGGTGCTGGATATATGCTCACGGACCATGCACGCACATTCACGCTGTCAGATTATTTAGAGAAGCACTCCCGGTTAACGTAAGTTTAAAAGGCAACTCCCAGCACACGGGATAACAAGGGTTGGTCACACTGGAAAATGAAATTCCCTGTCTGTGGCCCCTGACAAAAGAAATGGGTCTTCCCCAGACACACTCTGGGCCTTTGGAGCAGCAACAGCCGGTCTCTGCAGCACCGTGCTCTGTGTTACCTTGAGACCTTCCCGACTCCCTCTCCCTGCCCAGACACGGATCCTGGTGGGAATGGCGCCTTTCACGTGCGGCCACGTTTCTCAGCAGTTGGTTTCTGGGCTGGTCCCTGGGTGAGTGAGGCTTAACCCCAGCTCAGCACAGTCTGGACACTTAAGATGACCCAGCCACGGTGATGTTTGGGAAGCTCCACCATTTGCCTGGTGCTCTCCATCCCTTTAGAAAATTGTGATGAAATGGAAAAAAACCCCAGGTAAAGAGAAGTCACCAACAAATAAAAACTTAAAAAACACAACTTTGGAAAATATCTCAGCTGAAATAACATTTTTTGATACATGAGAGCTAAGCTCTTCAATGATAGAGGAATAACTACCTAAAAATGAATTCTGATGCAACATATTTCTCATGAGTTAGATGCATTTGCTGCAACAGAAATAATGTGTAAAAGGGTTTTACAGATTGGAAACTACTTTCCTGCCACGAAAACCTTTGCAGAGCAAGAGCCCGTTTACTTTGATTTCAAACAGCCTTACTGTCCACTTGCTAATAAACTAGACAGTGGAAAAAGAACTTCAATTATTCCAAGTTTATTTTTAAAGGCCCTTGAACTAGGCCTGGATGGAGGCCTTTGTTGCTGAAGGGCTGCGTGGACGAGTGCTGTGGCTGCCGGCAGGACCGGAGCGGGCAGGACCGGAGGACTAATGCGGTGCAGGCGCTGCACAAGGCCACTGTGGAAAGGCATTCTTTGGCCCTCTGCAATTCATTCCTTTTAGAAAGGGAAGTGGGAAGAAAGGTTTCATGCCTAAGACTGGGGGCCTTTGATCGTCTGATGAACGCTGCGTCTGCAACGTGGGCCTCCAACTTCTCAGGCCAGACAAAGGCGGCCCAGGCCGCACAGGCCGGACCCAGCCTGCGCCAGAACAAAACCCCCGGTGGCCTCTCAGTGTGGCGGCCTGGGAAAGGCCCACCTCAGCCGGCGGAGGGGCCGCCTGCCCTTTGATCTCTCCTGAGACCACGGCCCCGGCCCCAGGTCAGGAATTTCACACCGCATGGCCCCCCCCCCCCCCCCGGGGGGGGGGGGGGGGGG
>NW_007726211.1:584416-587339 GCF_000696425.1 Galeopterus variegatus | reverse complement strand
CCCCCCCCCCGCCCCCCCCCCCCCCCCCCCCGGTGAAGGGGAGCAGGTCAGGAACAGAAAGAGGGGTGACCAATCTCAGAAAAGCCTGGAGCCTGCCCTCCTGGGCCAGTTCCACATGGCTGGGCTCTATTGTCGAACGCTGAGCCCACACTTTAGATGGAATCTGACATTACATGGTACAACGGAGCCAGTAAATGGCCTGCTCCGAGGTTCAGACAATAAAGTCAGCCCTTCCCCCAGTGGCCGGAATCCTGAGGCCGGAACACACTTCTCCACGTTTCAGCTAACTTCCTCACTTCAAATCCGGGCTCTGTCACGTGAACTTGTTGACCACCCAAGCAATCCCAACAAACACTGAAGTCACACAGAAACCACCTGCTCGGGCTCCTAGGTTTTTGGATGAGCAAGTTTCCTTTAAAATAAATGTGTATCAATTGTTTATTATCACATTGTTTGCAAACACAGGCATGATCAGAAACATTTCGGTAAAATAATCTATATTGTTCTGAAGGTATTTTGGTTTAAAATTCCATCTATTGAAAGATTTTCCTTCTATTAAACCAACAAGAGAAGGGAGGGTCATGATGGCGTCAGAAATATAAATCCCATTAATAGCTCAATAACTGCAAATTTGCAAAAGAAAAGATAGGTTTGATGAAACACAGCAGCATTAATTAGAAAAGTTAGGACTGTGTTATGTCCTAAAAGCAGAAAATATCATTCAGAGCAGTATCAGAGCATTCTCACCTTGTTTCTGTTTCTTTGTACAGCCTGCCACTAAGCTAATTTAGGATGCTTAACAATATTTGGTGGTACAAAAACCAATTCCGTTCTCTTCCCAGCAGCCAGCAAAGGAAGCCTGCAGACTTCAGCTGGGGCTTGGGGGCAGAGCTCTGGGCTTTGGCACAGCCCCTGGCAGCAGGAGCAGGGCTTCCTGTAACTTTCTCAAGCGCGCCAGTCCTTGTGTGTGAGGCCATGGGCTTCTGTTATCTCCGCACATCCACCTCCTTGGCTACAGATGTGTTCTAGTTTTTTTTTTTTTTTACCAGAAGAAAATGGAGAAGGAAAATGCCAATTTTAGAATTGCTGGCATGCCAGTCCTTGTGTGTGAGGCCATGGGCTTCTGTTATCTCCGCACATCCACCTCCTTGGCTACAGATGTGTTCTAGTTTTTTTTTTTTTTACCAGAAGAAAATGGAGAAGGAAAATGCCAATTTTAGAATTGCTCGCATCTGTGTGAAGCACAGAGAAACTCACTTCCATAATCAATTTCTGCTCCTACTGCTGGACAGAGATGAAGAATGGGCGGTTCTGGAAGGTGGAAGTTTCTATATGAGTGCACATATGAGCGTGCATGCGTGTGCGTGCGTGTGCGTGCATGTGTGAGTGTGCGTGTGTGCACGTGTGCACGCGTGTGTGCATGCGTGCGAGCATGCGCGCGTGCGCGCGTGAGTGTGCATGCGTGTGCACGCGTGTGTATGTGTGTGCATGCATGTGTATATGTGTGCGTGTGCACATGCACACGCGTGTGTATGTGTGCGTGCGTGTGTGCACGTGTGCACCTGCGTGTGTGCATGCGTGTGCGTGTGCATGTGTGAGTGTGCATGTGTGTGCGTGCGTGTGTATGTGTGCGTGCACGCATGTGTGCGTGCAGACACAGAGGGATTTATTCAGAGGTGGGAGAGAGATCATAAAATGCAACCCATCTCCAGTTCTGGAAGGTGGAAGTTTCTATATGAGTGCACATATGAGCGTGTGCGCGTGTGCGTGCGTGTGCGTGTGTGTGCATGTGTGAGTGTGCGTGTGTGCACGTGTGTGTGCGCGTGTGTGCATGTGTGTGAGTGCGTGTGTGCATGCGTGCGAGCACGTGCGCGTGTGTGCATGCGTGTGCACGCGTGTGTGCATGCATGTGTATGTGTGTGCGTGTGCGCATGCACGCGCGTGCGTGTGTGCATGTGTGCGCGTGCGTGTGTGCATGCGTGTGCGTGTGCATGTGTGAGTGTGCATGTGTGTGCGCGCGTGTGTATGTGTGCGTGCACGCATGTGTGTGTGCAGACACAGAGGGATTTATTCAGAGGTGGGAGAGAGATCATAAAATGCAACCCATCTCCGTGTTGCCCAGGTTCCACAGGATGCTAACGGGTATCAAAACAAAAACAAAACCAAACAAAATCTGCACACGCCAAAGTCTTTCCAAACAAGTTTGGGAAATGTGAGGAAACGCTGGCTTCAAGAAAGCAGGGCTCCCTGACATGTCTCCTCTGCTGATGGGCATCACGATGCTCCACGAGGCAGACTGACCACGAGTGTCTCTCCAGACTTACCTGTCTGCGGCCACTCTCTCTGGTTTCTATTTTAAACAGATTACTTACAGGCTGGTGTCCCGCAGACCTTCTGTTTGAGAAATGCCACACTAGCTCAATCCCCACAATTCTGTACGAGGACACTGGGTCCCAGAAAGTTGGTTAAAAGCTTTGCCCAAAGTGATACAATTCGTCCTCGGCAGAGGGACCCACTCCCAGAGGTGTCCATGGGTGGGGCCTGGGACGCCGTGTGCTGGGGGGAGCAGCCCGGACAGCCGGCAGACTCTCGTGGACAGCACGGAACGTTTGCTCCAGAGGAGGTCATTTGCACTGGACGGTTCTGCCCAGGCTTCTGTGTGAAGCCACGTGGTGTCCTGCAAGTGCAGTGTCACCAGCAGGGAGGGCAGCGGGGAGTGCTGCGAGGCTGGGGGCTGCTGCAGGGTCTGAACTGCACACACTGCGTCCCCCGCTGTGATGCGAACCCCGAAACGCAGCCCCGGTTGGCCGCCTGGTGCCCGCCACGTGCCCGGGGAGAGGCCACTGACCAGCCTTCGGAGCAGGTACTGCTGTCGCCCGCGGCCTGCATGGGGTCGATGGGGACAGGGCGTGGACGCCGCGTT
>NW_007726211.1:557513-583558 GCF_000696425.1 Galeopterus variegatus | reverse complement strand
GGGCAGGGGCGTTGAGCCCCAGGCAGCGGGATGAGACCCTGAGCTGCCTCCACCTGCTCTTTCCTCCCGCCTTTGGCTAAAGACATGGCGCATTTTGTCAGGAAGAAATGAAATGAAGGAACGCGGCTGCGTGAGGGCCACATGCTCTGTTCAAAGGTCCGGGGGCACCGGGCAGGGCAGCGCCGCCCCGCAGTCGGCGCCCCTCTCCAGTGGACGCAGCGGCGTGTGCGACTCAGTCCTGTTCTTGGAGAAGCGCCGTCGTCTGTCCCCTACTCATCCCACCAGCTATGATCACAATATTTGCCATCTGGACTGGAGTCGTGAAGTGTTTTGAATTACGTCTCAACAGCAGCAGATAGAAAAGAAAAGAAGAGAAAGGAAAGAAAATCCCTTTTCTGGGAGCACAGCGGCCCCAGCGTCCTCCTGTTCTGGTAGGGACCGTGTGAGACATTTCTTTCCCTGACGATGCTGTCCCCGAGTCACAGGAGCGCCTCTGAACCACGCAGGGCGGGCGGGCTGGCCTTCAGGTGCAGGGCTTTTTGCCTTTAAACTCCTGGCAACACCCTTGTGACTTCAAGGAAAAAAATAGACGTTTCCATTTCAAGACTTGAAGAATCCTGTGACTCACTGACAAAGCGCTGCGCTTCTCAGCTGCTGATCTGCCTGCGGCCTGAACCCCGAGAAGTCACGGGTAAGCCTAAGGGGATCTTTATACAGCAGAGAATCTGGGGTTTGACTTTACCGTGTGTCCTCAAACAGTGGAGAAAAGCTGCCCTCGGGAAAGGCAGCCACTTTCCACTGTGCTTCTGCAGACACACATCGTCCCACACTGTCGAGGACTGGAACCTGCTCACCATCGATCCTCGCCGCCACTGCAAACGACCATGCCACCACGCCCGTGGCCGTGCTTCCCCCCGCCCCTTCTGTGCACGGCATGCACTCACATCAGCATTGTGAGACACACTACAGAAATCTCCCAGCTAGCGGCGTAGCTCGTCTGGGCACATTTATAGGTAAAAGACGTCCTACGCCACGCTTTGAGGCTAACAGACCATGCCTACGTTCTTCCTCTCTCACATACAGAAACACACGCACACACGCACATGCATGCACACGCACACGCACACGCACACACGTGCTTCTTGACTGAGTCGACAGACTTGGTGTTTCATCTCTGGAGACAGATTTCCTTTTTACTCCAGGCAGAAAGGAACGTTCTATAAAAGTGGAGTATGAGTGTTTTACCAAAAATAGTTGAATATCAGGACCAGGAGAAACAGTACCACTACCCTGAGCGTTCTTTGAGTGAATCTATTCTTACTGGCGTGGTTTTAACCTACTTAAGGCTATGAGTCATTGCATTTTTACCCAAAGACTGGACTGGGGGTGACCATGCCTCTGGTGATCACAGATTTTGTCCCTGTCTATAACTGGCCTCAAGTTTTTCCCACGACCTGCACGGGGTCCCAGATTCCTGCGAAAGGTACTGGTGGCTGAGATGATGCAGGGGGTCAGAGTATCATCTCAAAGTTCCTGTGCAGTGGCGCCGTGAGGGTTTAGGGAAGAATAAGGTTGGAGGACACGAACATTTGGACATAGATTCTAACACACAGCACAGTGGCCGCCAGGAGGAAAACACGCCACGTGCTGTCTGTCCAGTACAAGGAATAAATGTACAACGTTGTTTAGCCAAATGGCATAAAAATTAAGTTTGTATCTTTGGTTTCCTTTAGAAATACCAGTTAGAGATACTTATTAAGCAATTAGGACGTCCACCTTCTGTATTTGATGGTGTAGTTTATTTTCTGAGGCAGCAGAAGCCTCTCGACCCACGTTACAAGCTGTACTCACCTGCAGTGAACGATTATCGGACAAGAGCGGCCCCTGTAGCACTTGTTAACTTTTCTGGAATAAAAAGAGACATAAAAATTGTAGTTATGCACTACGACTCCATGTCTTCCAAAGTAACCGATAAGCCAAAGCAAAAAGTCTGTATCTTTGAAATCATTTCGCAATAGCCTGTTTAGACAAAGAAAATAGAAATTACACACACAATTTCAAAGATTTATTTTCCTTTTCAAATGTAAAATTATTAAACAGAGCTTTAAAAACCACCCTTACACTTTCACGGTGTTTTGTTTCCTTTGCGGGCACGAACCCCAGGCTCCCAGCCACGGGGTCCACAGCCCCCAGCCCCCGCCACCCCGGGGGACCCCTCCCCACCATCCCCTCCCCTTTCTCTTTCCGCTTCAGTTGATTTGACCTTTTGTTGTGATATGAGTGTCTTGATTCTTCACTGAAATTTTGGAGTTTTAGATCTTATGCTCAAAACTTCTTACAGTCTAGACCTCATCTTGGAATATAATATTACCATTACCTAAGAGAAGCATCTTAAAGATCTTTTCTGATCTGTCAGTTTTTGGTAACGATATTTAAATTACGGAGAAACCTCATTAAGCCCAAGACAAGTCCTTTCCATTTTTATACATTTGAGTGTGCTTAAAAGCAATTCCATTGTGCATATTTTAGACCAGAAGTTATGAAAATTAACAATGAGCATATATTTAAGATTTTGTAATCACCCCCTGAATTAAAACAGAGGGCTAATGTAAAATTCATGGTGTAACTGCCAACATTTTTTTAATTCAGTGAAACAACTAATCATGTTTACAGAGTACATCAAAGTTCTCAGTAAAGTATTTCTGAATAAAGAAAATTAAAGACAGGATCTCGGCTTATTAGAAGGAAAAATACGTGTGAAGGGTGTGTCCTAAAATGTGCTGTATGAACCCCTACAACAGAAGACACAAGGTAAAAGTTTTAAAAAGTGACAGTACAGAAAAAACTTCCTTGGGCCAGAAAGGGGAAAACGTCATGTTTCTTTGCAAAGGCTTGCCTGTTCAGCACCGAAACAGTCAGCTGAATGTGAAAATTCAGTCAACTGGTTGCTCTGCTGCATGCCGCCAAAGCCAGAGGACAGGGCGGGCGGGCATCCCAGTGACGCTGGGCCAAGTAGACACTTTCACAGCAGGCACCCCAAACGTCAGAGGCTTTTCCCTGCTTCTTCCATGGAGTTAGCAGAATGGGGCACCTCTGACGTAGGTCTGAACCTGATGCCAGGCCAGCATAACGGAAACTGAAGGCGCAAGGTGCAGAGCCCTACAGACAGCTCACATATAAAGCCCCGTTCAGGGTGACAGTCTCTGTGGCTGCTGTGAAAATATGCAGCATCTTGGAGCTTGTGGACCAGCCAGAGATGCTCTGAAATGGAGCAGCTCAGGAAAATGCATAGAAGAAGTGAGTGCCCGCGTGGCCACGTGGCTTCTGCAAGAGCCTTTGATGGCTTTTGGTAAACCCTGCAACATTAAGGCTTTGAGGGAAAGGTGGAAAAAGTAAAAATGAACTCCATAAAATGAACAGCACTCATACGCTAGAATGCCTTAAAAGTTCTCGGTCTCTGGAGAACAAGCAGATTGAAAGACAGATCCACCTATTTCTGCTTCTAAAATCTCCTGTTCCTGACTCAGGCTGTAAAGGTGTCAATGAGCTCCAGCTCCAGCAAGGTAGATACTAGGCCCCACGAACATGCCTGGTGTCTGTGGAGTGTGCCGCCCCCAGCTCAACAGAGGCTGTGTGAGCATGCGTGTGCATGTGTGTGTACAAGGGGGAGCATGCGTGCATATAAGTGCACATGTGTGTTCGTGTACATGCGTGTGTACGTGCATGTGTGGAATCAAGCATGCTCAACTGTTGGACCAAATTTTGGGTGGCTTTACTTTTACAGGCCTTTCACCTTCAAATAGAAGATTCTACTGGAAATTTCTTGGTCACTGAATCTTGCTAACGTGAGTGGCCTCAGTCCTGAACTCCAGCTCTCTGTTAAACTCATACTTGACAGTCCAGTCTGTGTTTGTAAAGACTAAATTCTACTATTGTATGTTCGCATCCTGGTTGGGCACCAGGTTTTGCTAATTTTTTTCTAACAGAACCAAGCACAAAAAATGGTACATTAAAAAAATAAACGTAACAAGCAGGTAACCTTTTAAAAACTATATTGGTTTAAGAAAACTTAGCTGTAAGGGATCATAGAACAGTAGGGTCCCATTTACTGCGGGTCAGCTCCCTCTTTGGCAAAACGCAATAAAGACCTCTCTGTCTAAGAAATGTTACTTAAAAGTGACCTGCTGGCTTCTGTGACTGCAGCATTTCCCCCAGTCCTGTAATTGCTGTCTTTATTTTATGGTATATTTAAGATATTTTCTCCAACATGTTGTGACTGGCTGCCTTGGCAGACCTTAGGAAGGTTTTGCTGTAATTTTAATATCCCCACCAGCCCCCACCCTGTGCTACATCTGTTTACAAACAACCACGAGCAATCAAGGAGACGTGCAGTGTAAATACAACGTGGCGGGAATGTTTAGAACTTTATTTACAAAGAGTCATGCACTTGTATTATCACAGTGTGAAACATCACAGATAGAAAAGCAAAACCACCACATATGGGACCAGCGCGTTCATCTGGTTGACCTGAGATACAGAGTGTGGGTTATTCACAGAGGCGAGCAGGTGCACAGCGTCTCGTTTACTCAATTAGAACAAATCATCAGTAAGTGAAAGGTCTCCCACATTAAGAAAAATTGATGTTATATATACTTGGACAGGAGGAATACACGGAGAAAGAATGATTAGCAATACAAACCAACCCACGGTCACCGAGTGAGCACGAACGTCACGCAAACCGACAGCAAGCAAAGGTCAGAGGTCGTTAGACGCTCAGAAAAGGGGCTTCCCAAATTGTCCCTGCAGTACAGTCACAGTTTCCAATGATCACTTTTGTGACTATGCAACTGGGCTCATATTACTAGCTGCAACATCACAAAAATGACACTGGCCACCGCTAATTAGCTGGCAAAGTAAGGGTTTGTCCGACTTTACAGTGAGCAGCGTGAGTGAGTGCCCGAGCAGCAGCAGGAAGAGAGCAAATCAGGTGTATAGACAGACAGAGAGAGAGGTGCTGGAAAGCCCTCATGTGTGATGCTAATTGTCTCTTAGCATTTCCCTCTAAAGTGTAAAGATGCTCCCTTTGGGCTCCAGAAATATTTAATCACGCATCTCGGTGCCTGGCCAACACACCAGGCCAGAGAGAGGAAGCCCGGCCTTTGTTCAAAGAGGAGACCCTGCAGAGTTCACGTGGCCGGGGTCTTCAGAAGCCGTCCCACCTTCCCATCAGCCGCTGACATGTGGGTGGCTGTTTCACATAGATGATCACCTACCAGCAGTTCGAGTCTCAGCCTGAAGCCGTCTGAGAATGGGCTCACTTATACAACTGTCCGGGGACCGCAAGAAAGGCAGCCTTGGCTGCAATACTGGGCAGCACCAGACAAGGCAGGTGCGGTAACGCGTCTGCTCTGACGACACGCTCAGAACGATGTCTGGGGGTCCACTCTCTTTTTAATTCAATAAAAACTTTCTCAGGCCATATCTCCTCAGACCCTGGAGCAAGGGAGTTTTGGGAATCCGGTTTTTCTTCATGATGGATAATAAACACAGAGGGCTGGTTATGTGTCTGTTCTATTCCATATATGGATTTGGATATAGAAGCTTGCCACATGCACGTGTGTACAAGCACAGTGGCTGAGCGTCAGCACGGGCTGCTACGATGAACTGCTCCCTTTGTCGCCACATCCATTTTGCCAGGAATGACTGTTTTCTGAAGACTCTATTTCACAATTACTCTAATTGTGTAAGACTTATGTAGCATGTCTTTAGAAATATGTTTGTATTCAGAAAATGTATATAATGGCTAGGATAATCTGAATGGGTTAGGAAGGAATTGTGTCTAGCAGCTGTTCTGTGACGTGTTCAGGATTCCAGGTCCACCCTCCGATGACAGAGTAGGACCAGAGTCAATGAATGTGTGTTTAGAGATGACACCAGATGCATGTCTCCTTGGAGAAGCTCTTTCACATGCTATCTGATCCAAACAAGGATTCAAATAAAAAAAAGTTTTATTTTGTTTTTCAAAGTAGACTAAAAGGCAAAAAAAAAAAAAAAGTAGTATCATAATAAACTTAAGACTCTGTATCATATAAATTCAAGACATCCCGAGGTCAGTCCGCAACTCCGTCTTTACGACAATCCTTGCCTTTCAACCTCCTTGGAATTACATAACTGTGGACTCGAGGAGGATAATTGTTCGGATCACGTGTGACACTGGATTGAAATCCACTTTGTCCATATTCTCTAATTCTTCATTTAAGTATTATGTTTTCTTTAGTAGGTAGATTTCCAATCAGTTGAACGTGAGTTTCTATAAAACCACGCACTTGGCTGTGCTGCCTGACAACTTCATTTCCTCTGTGGTTGTCAATTCATCCACCACCAGAAACAGCCAGTGCGACCCAACTGTCACCACCACGTGAGACGTGCAATGAAAGCTTCAGTCTTAAATCCTGCCTTTTCCTCCCTTGTCAACACCTTCCTGTAAGACAGAGTCTACCATTCATCTCAACAGTTCAATAAATACACTTGGAAACAAGACAGCTTACTGGGTGACTGGCTAGCTAGAGCCCTAAACAAAAAACTGGATTAAAAACAACTGTCAGTTTCAAAATCACACTAAAAATATACATGGTCCTGTGCTAACTGTATCCAGGCTCTCATCCAGGATTATCCATGTCGGAATCTGGGCCCACACTTGTTCCATCTCATCACCGTGTGCAAACAGATGAGCATCCACACGGAAAATCTGGGCTTTACTCATCAATATCCTGTGAAATACAAACTTTAGGACTCTTCATCAGCTGGGGAATCTTATAAAGAGTCATGACCACATTTCCACAGTTCTAAGATGCCTGTTCGCTCCTCCTCACATGTCAACACTTCTAGAACTGGAGAACGTCTTGCAGTTACCATGCACAGCTCACACAGTCCTGCCCCCTTCCTTCCGTCCCTTCCCGATTCCAACACAGGTGGTGCCTCTTACGGCCAGCGGCATCTTAGAAACTGGGAAATCTGGTGCCAAGCCATGCTGCCTCCTATGCGACGTCCGCACGCTGCAGGCGTGACCTGCCAGCGGGCTCTTTGTCATACCTGCGGAAATCCAGGAGTGATCTCGCCGAGGAGGGGACTCCCTGGTCATACCAGCTCAGGAAGTGGAACTGGGTCACGGTGCGCGTCTGGCTGGTTTGCAGGTTCTTCAGGTAAAAGCTCCTCACCAGGAAGTCCTCACACCAGATGTGCTCAGAGACCAGATTTACCTGGAGATGAGAGGAGGGAAGGGAGACAGAATCAGGCACAGACTCCAAAATCTAGAGTGTTGTGGAGCACAGAGCTGCTTTTGAGGGGAGAAGGGTAAATCTATGAAGGTGACAAATTTTATATCACAGATGGGTTGACTTGGCAGAGTGGCCCCTTCCCCCTTCTCAGTTTTAACATGACTTATACAAAAGATGGCTCTGTGTGTGTGTGTGTGTGTGTGTTTAATGTCCCTTAGGGGCCTGATAGTCGAATAATTAAAAAAATACGTTACAACCCAAAAGTATCCCAGCTTTTGTCTTTTATATTTCTAAGTCATTTATACTATAAAAAAATAACCAGAGAAAATCATACTTTTGAACAAAAACACTAACACAGCTCTGTGTTCTGCTGAATGGTTGCACTCTGACAGCTCAACAGAGGTGGCCTACGCCTGGGTGCAGACAGAGAAAAACAAGATTCACGTAGATTCACCAACGTGGACCTGAGCTCAGCCCCTCCTGGCAGGGAAGTCTCTCTGCAGTGCCTGCCGCCACACTGTGTGACTCAGGGCTCGTGTTTAAGCTTCTAACATGCTCCCTACTCTGGGACTTCGGCATTTGGAGTGATTTTAATGCAAAACAGAACCAGAGGACGTATTCTGGTACTTGTTTAAATGCCCAAGTTGACTTAGTTCATGCTTGATGTGGGTAGAAAATCCAGCAGAAGAAATAAGCTTGCCCGCGGGCTATCCGCAGATAAAAAGGTCAAGTGGTAGAGGACAAAACTCCAAACAGAGCCACGGGAAGAGCACGCGGCCCAGGCGAATGAATCGATAAGCAAGTAGAATAACGGCAGGTTCTTTTCAACACGGCCTGTTACACAGGACCCAGGCCACCCTGTGAGGAATATATATATATTTTTTTCTGTCAGCATTTGGATTTATAAAATTTTAAAAATGAAATTTACTGAAGCATCTGAGCCCCCACTGACAACAGAGGGGCAGCTTGGCCCTGGCACCCTCTGAGGACAGGAGGTGCGACCTCCCCTGCAAGGGCTGTCCCCAGCCTTGGAGGGAGAACTGGCCAGGCTGCGGATGGCCTGACTGCTCGGGGGCCTGCTTTACTGAGGACCAGGGTCCGAGGGCTCCCCCCCACCCCCTGGAGGCGGCAGGTCCAGCTCTCCAGGCGGGAGCCTTGTGTCTACATACCTCGTAGACGTGGTACAGGTTGGAGCCTTCGTCAGGCCAGTAGTGGTAGCACTGCCGGACGCCGTTCTCCGTGAGGGGCGTGAGCATGACAATGACCACGCAGCCGCTCTCCCACACCATCTGCAGACAAAGAAAGGCCGCGGCCACAGCATGACTGCCTAGTCACCGCATGACATGTGTAGTTACTGCACTCAGAGACGGTCAGATCTACCCCATCCACAGGAAATTCATTTTGTTTTCACTAGACACTCTCACTCTGCAGCTGCTTGCATGGCTCTGAATATGCTGGCCCTGTATTTTGCATGTTCCATGAAATATTTTTTAAAAAACCCAGTGAATTCATTCCACGCCACTTAAAGCCTCCTCGGTTCTGTGCTCAGCTGCTTGGCTCCCCACTTGCTGATCTGGGAAGGAAACTTTCCACAACGCAGCACAGGCCAGGGGTAGGCAGGCTGACGCCGCGTCCACACGCTCTCCTCTCCGCGTGACGCGGACTGATGTTAGAGACACGCTTGTTTTCAGTGGTTGTCATTACTTTGCACGACTAGAGAAACATTTTGCTTTGTGAAGCTGCTATCCTATCAGAAGCAGGCTCTGAAGGGTTTCTTTCCAAAGCAGGTTACAGAAAGCAACATTTTACTACTAGAATTTCATTTACTTAAACCAAAAGACTGCAATGCTACTGAAATAAAAGCAAATCTAAGACTGACTTAATAAATCGTAATAGCAATGTTAGAAGCAGCCCCGAGACACAATAAACAATGAGTGCACATTCAAACACGCAGAAATGGCAAAGACTCGGAAGTCCTTCAAAACTCAACTTCTTTGCAACACAAATCCCAACTTTTTGGATGTAAACCTATTTATTAATACTTACAGCATAACTACTAAAAGCCATTAATTCTCTGGGGTACTCCGATGTGGCATCTGCAGACTTTTATTAGCATATTAAATTATAGAGGGAAGAGGGATCTGCTTTTCCTGCAATGGGTTACATTAACTTCACAGAAATATTTATAAGCAACTGCATTTAGATGTAAATTTGGTATCCAGAGTGCTTCTATTTCTTTTAAATAGAGACATAAAAATCCAATTAAAATCTTGTTATTTAAAAGGTCCACATATCTCAAATATAAAATGCTTTCTCATCATAGTTCCTGTTATTAAACTCCTTTAAATTATATTTTAAAAATCAGACCACACAATATTTTCCTCTTTTAATATTGATTTATATTCCCACGTGATAGAAATAGTCAATATCCTTAAGGCACCTCATTGTATATCACTTATATTGGAATTAACGGAACCTACTGAAGTATTTACGAAAAAGCCCACCATACATATGAATTCTGCTTAAACCGTGCGCTTTTCTTTTGCCTTCATGCCAGTCCGACAACAGGGTGAAAATTCAAAGCACGCTTTCCACTAGGCTCTCCTGGCCTTTGAATGCGCCCTGCCAAGTCGGCGCTGCTGTGGCATCGCAGTTTAACGTGTCTCTGGAAGGTGGAAAAGCTCGTTGAAGCCATTACGAAAATGAGGAGTAACACAGATTTTATGAGCGTAATAAAAACACAATGATCCAGGCCATAAAGTCATCATCTCGCACTGCGCGCGGGCCGCCCCAGCATGACATTAGAAGCCCCTCATTTACAGAGGGCGTTTCTCTCCGGCAGCCCCGCCCACAGGTTCCCATCACTGGGGGCCTGCCTGGCTCTCTGAAGACTTGGTTAAGATTAAATCCAAATGGAACTTAATTTAAGCAAACAATCCCAAAGGCACCCTGGAGAATAATATTTCTTTCTAGGTCACTGTGCATAAAAGCAGAGAGAAGAATCTACTACATCAAACCGGCAGCCCAGTTGGGCACCAGTGTCACAAGCGTTCATGGATCTGCTGGCATCATCTCGTGTTCTTCTGAACCAGTGCAAAGCAACCCAGCCCCGGAGGTAGACGGTGTATCTCACCGTGTATTTCCTGCCTTCAGCTTCAGTGCCTGACCAGCCTACCGAAAAAAATTTAATTGGGGTTTTGGTGGGAAAACAGAATATTAGTAAAAATCCTAGTCAATAAGGTTCAATTTCTAAACAGGGAGATGTTTTTTCTTCTTCCTTGCCACAGTCCTCGTTTACAGGTGAAACGCAGGGTGATACTTAACACAGGGAAGGTGCTATTTGTTGGCACGTCTTTGAGAAATCTAAAACTTTCTCTTCTAGGAAGTCAAGAACCACCCACCATCCCTATTTGACCTTAGTGTTGTCCACTGGAATGAGCAGTCATGAAATTAAAGATCTGTACTGCTGAATTCCAGAAATGGCAATTTCCAGCACTTTCTGTTTGATTACGTACCAGAGAACACAACATTTACGGTCTTCTCACTTATTCGACACACTAATTAAATACCTACTATGTGTCAGACATTTGGCTGGAGATTCTGGGGAGGACTGAACGTCCCCGCCACAAGCAGGGGTGGCATATGTTGCTGGGTGCACCTGTGGTGTCCTGCATTCCCGCCCACCACTCCCTCGGTTCTCAGGGTTATGTGGATTATTTTCCCAGACAGGAAGCAAGTTCCTCCATCGTTGGATCAAAACAAAGCTGCCAACATGGATTAAAAATGAGCCTTAAGTATCAGACCCCAAGTGTAAACTACTGGTGTTGCGCTTTGGAGAAGAATTTGAAACTCCCCTTCCCATGAGCTTCTCCCCAGATGCACCAGCAGCACGCCTGCAAGCCCACCTCAGAGGCTGGGGGTGCTGTGAATATCGTGACGCCACATGCCTGGCAGGCGAGGGCATGATGGCTACTTCTGGTGCTTCTCATTCCTGCTTTCCCCGGGCTGTGTGCTGCACGAGTGCAACAGTCAGCCCAGTGGTTCTCAGCCATCACCAGACACTGTGGCTAAAACCTGCTTGCCGCCAATCCCTGGAAGCCCATCCCATCTTAATTCACTCAATGGTCACATCGTCCGGGACACCTGGATGACAGCTACAGCCAGGGTAACTTGGAATGGGATCTCCTGTAGTTATTGAGCAGCGAGCAAGTGGAAAAATGAAAGTGAACTAAATCAGACAGTTGACCCAAGTGACACGAAATGCATGTTCTGGCTGTTATCTGATCCAATGGGGTAAGTTTACTGACTACTGTTATGGCTTAAACTGTGTCCTCCCCCAGAGTCCTAACCCCTGGTACCTGTGAATATGACCTTATCTGGAAAGAGAATCCTTGCAATGCAATTGAGTTAAAGTGAGTCCGACTTGACCAGTGTCCTTTGGAGGGGGAAGCACCGTGTGAAGGCACAGACACGGAGGAGGAGCCATGTGAAGCCAGAGGAGCCAGGAAAGACCTTTCCTGGAGGCTTCGGAGAGAGCACGGCCTTGCCCACACCTTGATTTTGAACTTCCAGCCTCCAGAACTGTGATGATATATTTCTGTTGCTTTAAGCCACCCAGTTTCTGGTGCTTTGCTACAGCAGCCCTAGCAAACTAATACACCCATTGATACATTATCCCCAATCCATCCATCAAATCACCCGTAAGTGCTGAAAAATGTCAGCTCTGTCCAAGTTTTATAGTAAAGGTAGTTAAAGCAGATGGAAAGAAACATAAGGTCTCTTCATTCAGAGTCCTTTTGAGTATTAAATATTTAACTAGCAAACAAAACCTAATAAACTAACTGAAAAATGGGCAAAGGACCTGAGTAGACATTTTTCCAAAGAAGACGTACAAACGGTCAACAGGTATATGGAAAGGTGCTCCACACCACGAACCAGCAGGGAAATGCAAATCAAAGCCACAGTGAGGTGACACCTCATTCTAGCGCCATCTGCTAGAACGGCTATTATCAAAAAGACAAGAGAGAGCAAGTGTTGGCAAAGGGGTTGAGGAAGGGAGCCCTGAGCATGGCGGGTGGGGATGCGGACTGACACCTGACTGCGGAGAGCAGAACGGAGGCTCCTCAGAAAGACTAAAGACAGAACCACCCTGTGATGCAGCAGCCTCGCTTCTGGGTATACACCTGAGGAAACAAAACAGCACCTGTGAGAGACACCTGTGGCCCAGGTCCACTGCGGGGCCACTCGCAGCCGAGGGACGGATCCACCTGTGTCAGCAGTGGGTGAGCGGATAAAGAAAACGCGGTGCAGACGCACGGCGGAATACTGTTCAGCCTTAAAAAACGGTAATCCTGGCATTTGTGACGATGTGAATGGATCTGGAGAACATTGTGTTAAGTGAAGTAATCCAGAGAGAACAAGAGGAAAACTGCACGCTCTCACTTACGTGTGGAATCTGAGAGTTGAGTCCTGGAACCAGAGCCAGATGCTGGTGGGGGGTACAAAGCAGCAGTCCCAGGACGGGGCAGTTCTAAGGTCCAGATGCCCAGCAGCGGAACTGTACTTGGTAACAATGTTAGTGTCTACTTGGCATTGCTGAGAGAGCACATGTTAGGCGTTATCATCACAAGTTTAAAAAGTGGCTGTGGGAGGAGCGGGACGTGCTAACTTGTGGCCTTAGTGACCACGGCACTGCGTGTACGTGCGAGGGCCCTTCAGAACGTTCGCGCGAGGATTTGCATTATCTTTTACTCCCATCGTCCACTAACTCGCTGAAGTACCCTCGTATATCAAAGCATTATATCGTACATTTTAAATAGACACAATTTAAATAAAACTCTTTTGATGCCCCGCTAAGGAAAGTTGATCGACGTGAACTAGGGAAAGGCCCAGGCCGTTTCCTCTACAGCATCCTGGGTCCTCCAGGAGGAAAACCTCTCCTTCCTCCCCTAGATCTCTCGTGATGCCTCCGTCCCCGCCTGGCATCAGTCTTACCTGTGTTCTCACATCTTTCTTCTACCAGACCGTTGTCTCCTTAGACTACAGCCTAGTCTGCTTGCTGTTTGTACCCTCCAAGGCCTCTAGCAGAGTGATTTATTACAGCTGATGCTTAGTTGAAAACAACACATTTTAAAAAGAGACCACTTGAATACTTATGTAAAAAAAGATGACTCAAAGAAAATGCTATCAGAGGCTTGCATGGCACACATCCTCCCAGGATCTGCTTAAATGTACAGAAAAGCATTTTTTTTTTTTTTCAAATAAGCATATTAACTGTTTGTATGCATGCTGGAGCAGCTGTTATGTGAATACACCTTTTTCTTCAGAGTAGGTTAAGCATCCCCTGTAATCCTGACTGCAAATTCATTTCTGCTGTAAACTTCTTTTCATAGGTTGAACAGGGGTAGTAACGTTAAACCCTGCAATGAAGATGGTGACTGAATTTAGAAAGATAAGGAGGCAATTACTGAGACTTAGGAACACTTGTATGAGCTCATGATGTCAGTAAGGTAAAACCATGAGGTCTGAAATAGACTATGGAAGAAAAAAACAGTCTGTGACACCTTTTGCAGGGGAGACCCCAAGTCCTGCTCTTACCCCTCCCAGAGGACAGTCTTAGAATCACGGTTGGAGTCTTGGAGGCTCTGGTCCCACGAGCCTCAGGCTCTGCGGCAGACCATAAGCTTTCGGATGTGGTAATGTACCTGAGCGAAGGGCGATTACATCTCTGTGGCATTGTCCTTGCAGGACTCACAACCACCGATCTGTGTTTAGTAAACAAATATGTCAGCATGAGATCCACTTAGAGCGAGGTGCGTTTGCAGCGCTGACTAATTCTGATGCCTGCAGGGCACGTCGGGGGCCAGTTCACCTTTGCAGCTGTCAGGGCAGACACCTGTGCCCATGGAGCCACAGCCACCACCTGAGAGTTCATCACCAGCAGCAACAACCTCTGCAAGTTTTCCCCACCAGCAATATTTTGGCCCAGGCATCTAAATAAGAAAACTTACCATTTCTTTGAAAATCAAGTGAGAGTTCCTGTGGAAAGATCTAACAGCCTGCTTGTTTGTCAAGCACACTTGATGTGGCGTGGTGTAACTACCACGTCTTCTAGGGGTTCCCACAGCCAGCATACACCTGTGCATGGGGCTTCTTTTTTATCCAGCTGTCAGGCACAGCAATGGGTGTATTTATCGTGGGCTCGAGGGGTGCTGTCACTTAGCATCTCTGTGTCTTCGGCCTGCACTCATGGTTTAAACTAAGTATGCACATTGGCTCCTGAGACAGAAGTGTCAGTTTCAGGCTGCCATTTTTCTTTTCAAGATCAGAAGCTGATGTCAATGCATGAGATCCACTTGTGAGGCAAGGGATGACAGGGAGGGGAGTGGGGGGAGAGGGGAGGAGGACCAGGGAACCGACCTGCACCTAAAAGCAGAACAGTCAGGATGTTTTCAGCTGTGACACATGCAAATCAGTTAAAAAGAAATTCAGGGTGTGCATGTTTTACCCACATCTTAATCTTGCATTTTTTCGTGCGTCTGTCAAGGGGACCCGGTCCCTCCATGGTATAAATGAGCCCCGAGCATCGTCACAGACACAGCTTCAGAGGTCAAGGTTTTCTAACCCAAATTTAGGTTAGTTTACCTGAAAAAAGTTTTTTTTTTTCACCTTTAAAGGCTTGTGAATTTATGTACAGAAAATCCAGCAAGACTACACATTTGAAATAAAATGTCCTGGAAAATGTAGGGCATGTGGGTAAAGTACATACAAATCATGAAAATGAAAAAGTCAGGTTTTTCCCTAAGAAATGAACTGTCCTCGATTCTTGTGTCTCTCTTGAATTTGATCAGTGTGCTTTACAATGAAGCAGTCTGTAAGTTAACAGGGTTGCAAAGGAAATGTCCCTCTGCTCACCTCCCGTAATTTCTCAACACTCTGGAATCAGTAAAGCCTCTGAATATTTCTCTCTCCAGTCGTTCATTATCCAGAGGAGATAAAGGATTTACTGACTCCTTACAAGCACTGAAGAGCTGAAGAGATTTGGCGCGGGGGCATTCTGGACCCTTGGAATGGTGCCACTTTAGGTAAGTGCGTATCCAAGCCAGGCATCGTGACCCCTGACCTGACCTGGTGAGGAAGACGAGACTGTAGGAAGCTGGGCCTGTGCTGGAGATTCAGGAGCGCCCGAGAGGCTAGAATAGCTTCCTTGCGGGATTAAAATTTTCTTAAATCAGGTGGTGTAGGACCATCAGCTCTGCTGGGGCCAGGCTGCGGTCTTCTCCGGATGCTCCAAGGTCTGGTTCTTGGTGCCCACAGGCAGTCCTCTCTGGCTGACTGAGGCAGCTTGCCAGAGGTGGGGTGTGCTGTGGCACCCAGGCTGCCATGGCCAGCTCTGCCCCTGCCTGGCCCAGAGCTGCACTGGTGCCACCTTGCCCTGAGATCACTAGGTCTTAGCCGCCGCCCTCCTGGGCAGTGAGTACGTGGAGGGAAAACCGTCTCTGTCCTTTGGGTCCCCTGCAGTACTTAGCTCAGTGGTCCATGATCGAAGGGTGCTAATAATAAAGGCTTCAGTCGAGCCTGTCAGTTTGGGAAAGAAGAAAGTGCCTGTCTCCCAGCTGAGACTTCATCACAGAATCCTGTGGAAGGTGGAAACTAGGAACCGACAGGAGGGCCCTTCCTAGTACAGCGCTGATAACAGCACGAAGAGTGAACACCGCTGACTGGGCGAGGACTTCGTGCTTCTCTGGGCTGATGTCGCGGCTTGCCAGCCAGGAGCGGGCTCAGCGTCCAACGTGGTCCTAAAAGTGCACCTCTTTGTCAAACAGGGCGGGCAGGGCTGGGGACTCCAGAGCTCTCCTCTTGGCCTAGCCACGCCCGCGTGAAGTGGGGAAGGACGCCTGTCCCAAGTCCTGGGGCCAAGGCGCTTCTGCTCCCAGTGCTGGGAGTTCAAGTGCCCTGGCTTTAAGTCTCACATCTGCAAGCCCTCACTGCACACTTAAACTCGGCAGACCGTGCCTCCTGGGTTCCTGGTTTGGAGAGCACTGCGCGACGTCTCCCACGTGCACCCTGTGTTTGGTGGTGACGCAGAAGCTCCTGCGGGAGAAGAGCGCGTGAGTCTGCCGGCTCTTTCTTTTTTCTTTTTTTGTCTTTTTCCGTGTCCGGCAACGGATCGCAACCCTCAGTGTCGCCCACGCACCGGACCGGGACCAGCAACGGGATCACAACCCCCGGTGCCGCTCCTGTGCCTCGCTCAGCCAGTGAGCGGGAACCAGTCTGTATGTGGGATCCGAACCCTCGGCGGGAGCGCCGCCGCGCTTCCCAAGCAGCGCACTATAGCAGTGCGCCACCGGGCCGGCCCCTGCTGGCTCTTTCTGTAGTGCGGGAGGAGGGAGCACAGACGCCAGCTGCCTTCAGTTGATGTGGCTCCTTAGAACAGGAGGAGGACGCAGTGACCAGGCCAAGGGAGGGACAGTGAGAGGAGGCCACAGGGATTAGTGACCCTGCTACGGGAAGAGGTGAGGATCTGCTACACTCCCCCACGACCAGTCCCTGGCCCCTGCCGCCCACAGCAAGTCCTCGACTCCCCAGCTGCACCTGGAGAGGCCCTCGCCCCTCTGTAACCTTCAATTCATCTCACATGCTTGGAAGAGGTACCCTTCGTTCTCTGCCTTGGGAGCAAGCACAAAGCAATGACTTTGTCATGAACCATGTGTTTACTCTGTAAATGCTGGTGGTCCCCATGGCAAGATGTCTTCTTTTTTTCTGTTTACAGAGACGTGTTCGTGAACAACACCTTCCCCATCACTGTGGCTTCTTCACTTTTAAGGAGTGTGATATAGTAAAAAAAACAGCAACAACACTTTTGAGTCATACTGAGCTGGGTTTGACACGCGCTCTGCCTCCAGGAACTGTGTGGACCTGGGCGGGTCACTCAGACTCCCTGAAACTCAGCGTCCCCCAGGTAGTCAGGCTCGAGGCGTGTGTGTGTATATACATGTATGTATCAACAAATCGTAGTAGAGCACACACAACATATATAAAAGTATAGATTTAAAATTCTTATTATATATGTTGTATGTATATATATTTATATATGTATATATGTTATATATAGGTTTATATTTATACGTTACAATTTATAAGTATAAATGGTAAATAGATAAGTATAAACTATAGTAGAATATACATAACACACGGTTTACTGTCTTCAGTGCACAGCTCAGTGGCATTAAGCACATTCACACTGCTGTGTGTCTGTCACCACCGTCATCTCCAGAAACTTCTCATCTCCCCAAACTGAAGCCCTGTCCCCACTAAATACCAACTCTCCACCCCTGTCCCGTCCCCCGGGGACCACCATTGTACTTGCAGTCTCTGTGGATCTGACGACTCCAGGACCTCACAGAAGTGTGGTCACAGGAGGCTCAAGACGTCTTCATCGTGGAGTCATTAGTCTGGTCAAATGAGATCACACATGTGAAGTGCCTGCCCCCGAGTCTAGCATACAGTAAGAGCTCAATAAACGCCACTTCCCTCTCCTCCCTTCCTGACGTTAACATGCCCTAAACGTCCATCTTCGCACAGGTGCGTGTCTGCTTTTCATTCGAAGTGACCTCACGTGGCAGGTGACAGGCATCCTGACAGATTAAAACGTATCTTCCAGGGAAAGACCATGTGACATACGTGTGCTCTGAGCCGCAAGGATCAGAACAGGGGACAAGGGACTTTTCTTTTACTCCCCTCCTTCCAGATGTTCCGTCTCCCCAAACAGCTCGTAGACGCCAGCAGAGCACCAAGCCTGTGGGGTGTCAGAGGCTGGGGTACCCCACGTTGGACTCTTCCTGGAGAGGCGCAAGTTCCTCGTGTGACATGTGAGGCTGACCGTGGCCGTGGCAGGACGGGAGGGAGCCCTCGTGCTGGAGATGACGTGTCCCGCTTGTCATCCGGTTTGCTGTCTTCCTTCCACATGCCAGTGTTTGCTGCTGTGACTCTCAACACTCTCCCGCTCCTAGCTGCTGCCTCTGATGTCCCTGGACTGCTTCTGCTTTGCTTTTCTCATGTCACCGCCGTTTTGACATGATACCCCAGAACCGAATGCAATAATCCAGGCATGGTCTGACCAACGTAGAAGAGAGCGGAAACATTTCATCCTGAGATCTGGACGTGACTTCAAATAACGCAGCTGGAGACGGCTCCACGCTTTTAAAAAAGTGGCCTTCCCCAACTGGGTAAGTTAGATATACATAGGTGTATATTTCTTATTTCTAAACCAGTCTGCCCCTTTCTAGTAAAGCTGATTTCTGAACCTTAACGAGGACTTACGCGGACCCCCCTGAGGTGGGGTAAGGACTAGGTATTCATGTGAATGGTTTAGAGCACACTCAGCGGCAGGGTGTTAATTTGAGGTTTATCTTCCTTTATATAATACTTTTATTTTTAGGATTTTTATATAAATCAGATTTTTGGAGATCAAATTTTTACAACGCATCATGTGTGCTTAGGGAAAGAATTCTAACCTCTAGGTAACGGGTGGTTTACTAAGGAAGGACAGTGGCGGCCCCCGCTGTTGACCGTATATCCCGGTTTGTCGAGGCCGCAGTGTAGACGGAGGCGCCTGTGCTGGGCTCGCCCAGGCAGGAGGAGGCGGAGGTGCAGGCGGTTCTGCAGCACGGTGACAGGGCAGGGCCGGAGCTGCTGAACGCCAGCACCACGGGATGGAGTGTCCTGGGTGCCCCACATTTACGGAAAGACCTGAGGAGCCGCCCTCGATCCCGTGTGCAGCCCCCTCGTTCGGGGACTGGATGGGCCTGGTGGGCCACTCTCTGTGCTGGAGACCCCGGCACTCCCGCCGCCTTCCCCTCCCCCATGGGGCCCCACTCCTGGTGACCCCTCTCCAGACTCTGCGATGGTCACCAGTCCTGGCACAATGTTACAATGGTGCTGACTAGCTGCTCGGTAAGGCCCTTTTCCTTTAGCCATTGTTCTGGGTAGAAGAGTGTCCCCTCCAAAATCCACGCCCACTGGAACTTGTGTGTGTGGCCTTGTTTGGAAAGGGGATGTGCTCAAGCTGCGACGAGGTTGTACCGGTCAGAACGGACTCCAAGTTCAGTGGCTGGTGTCTTCACAGAGAGGAGGGAGACGTGGACCTAGAAACAGACATGCAGCGGGAAGGAGATCACGTGTCGCCGCAGGCAGAGACAGAGGGATGTGTCCTCCAGCCCCGGAGCACCACGGACTGGCGGCAGACTCCAGAGGCTGGGAGGGAGGCCTGGGTGGACCCTCCCAGAAGCTCCGGATGGAGCCACCCACATGCACCCTGATCTTGGACTTCTGCCTCCTGAACCGAGACAGGGAACAAGCGCCTGCGATCTCAAGCACCCAGTCGGCAGCACTTGGTTACAGCGGCTGCAGGAAACTGAGGCAGCCGCTTTCCCATCTCGCCTTTCTCTCCGGAATTGGCTCATGGGCAGAAAGCAGCACCTGCTCATCCGCCCCAGGCAGGTGCCTCAGACCAGCACTCAGAAGCTCCAGGTCAAAAACCCAGACGATGACCCAAGCCGCGGACTAACGGGCGCTCCCATGCGGCCCCTCGTCTCGGCCACGGACATCTCCCAGCGTCAGATCAAGCGTGATTCTGAAAAGCACCTCCACATTTCCCAGGGTTTGGACAATGTCCGTCCTCTCTGAGGAGTTTTAAAGACAGTGCTGGTTCTTCACACGTTCTGCTAAGCTAAAGGCGGCAAAGGTAACCTTAACTTTGGATTTTTGAGAATGTTGATCCCGGGACTCATGGGCAATTATTTAGCCAAGAGCTTTGCTTGATAGAAGCCAACATCCTAAAATATGTGACTTAGCAGCCGCCGACCCATTAGACACAACTGTGCTGGGGCAAACCTCTTCAGTCTGGCTCCGTGTGCTCTTCCTGCGCTGGTGGGAGCATTTCCCAGCTGTGTTCCACATAAAAGTAGTGTCCCCAAGACGGCCAAACAGCGGCATTGTGGCCAAAGGAGTTTGGATGGAACGACGTCACAGGAGCGCCCTCAGCGCAGGACCTCTCGGAGGCCCCGCTGCGCTCACGGGCCCGGCAACATGCCAGGCGGGCGAGCGTGCTGGCGCGAACTCTTCTCACCACAGAAGGGCTGTCACCGTTCTGAAGGACACTTGCGTCTCCCAGAGCATCTGACAAGCACTGACTGAGGCGCCTCACGTCGTCTTGCGCTTCATCTTACTTTAAAGTTTTTCTTGAGTTGTTTCACCTAGAGATGTTTTGTTTCCATTTCAAGAATCTATGCTCCTCGATAAACTCCACACTGTCCCACGAGTTGTGAAGACTGACAAAACAACTTGTCTCCTGCAACTGCGACTGTCACATGAACTTGGGCAGGTTATGATCCCCGAGTCTCACAGACTGCAAAGGTGTGTGTCAGCAGGTCAAACCCTAACACAGACTTTTTACACGGGACAGCAGGTGTGAGCAATTACATTGCTAAGTGCCAGCACATGCTCCGGAAGCTGTGATTCTGTCGGCAAGAGAAGCCTTGTGTGTGACAAGTGCTGGGCTTGTGGCTGGTGAGAGGGAGAAGGTGGGTCTAGGGGCACTGAGCGCCACACGGAAAGAGGCAGGTGTTGGATGGTGGTTAAGGTAGGTGGAAACTGCCTCACGTAGGTTTCCGTGGTGCTGCTCCTTATTCCACTCTACAGTCCAGAGTGTTCTCTGTCCCCTTACCTGAGTGTAAGAAGTCGAGGTGAGCTGCAGGGCCATGGGCAGCACCAGACAGACTCTTGGGTTCAATGCCAAGAGCAGAGCCAGGACTGATGGGTTTGCTCTTCAAGAAGACAGTTTTGCATGACAGAAGGAAGAACTTGCTACCACAGAAGTCTGTCCCCAGATGATGGGGCCTGAGGGTGCCAAGCTCCCCAAGCCAGGAGGTGATCTCACCTGGGCTGGACGTCTCTCTGCAGGTGTAAGGTGAGAAAACCCCAGCATCCCTTGGGTGGTGGGACTGGGGGTCCTCAAAAACATTCTAAGGCCAAAGGTTCATGGTTCTAAGCCATGATTATCAGTTTCAACAACAGAACACAGAGATCAGTTTAGCTTTATTTTTTCAATAGCCTGAAGACACAGACAACTAGAAGGAGTGGCTGGTCCCATCAGCATGTCTCATCCTTGCTGGCTCAGGGGAGTCATGGAGTCTCCCGGATGCTCACCGACCTCGGCCATAAGACGGGATGATGATACCCAAGTATTAACACGCTTACGTGACAAGGGCACCTTGCCGGCCCACCATCAATACTGCAATCCCTTCTGGGCTTTTCCAGAAAACCCCTGCAGAGACCATCCTTAGGGGTAGAGAGAGGAATATTTCCTCCCTTTGGGTGGACTGAGTCAGAAGAGGGCTGACTGGACAGTTGCAGAAGGGAATAGAAAGAGTCTGGAATGCCAGTGAATTTACTGACCTTTAGCCCGTCAGTCTGTTTACTCTTACGAATCACCAAGTTGGAAAAAGGTATGGCCTCTAGTGACGCGGGACAGCTCAGCCTGCACGTGAACAGCTGCCCTGCCTGGCTCCTCGCGCTCCTGCCTGTGACGGTGCTTGCTGTCCCGCGTCTCACCGCACCGAGGGGCGCTGCTCCTCCCTGCCTTTGTCCTCGACACGATCCCCCCCCGGGGAGTCTTTGTGCAGCCTCTGGACGCGTGGAGAGCCCCCCGTGTGGCAGGAGTTCATCACTGTCGCTGCACGAGAGGGCGCGGCTGCAGGTGACCACAGCGCCACCTGCCAGATCCGCTCTTGTGCAGCTTTGCCTCATGGTTGGTGACTGGGGAGGGGACAGTGAGGAACACAGGAAAGGGGAGGTCTGTTTGCCCTCCTAGTTTCCTCCTGATTAGCTAATGTTAACGCTAGTTCTCAATGTCCAAGCCTCGGTCTGCGGGGTCCAGGGTGACACTGAATGAAAAGGGACCGTCCTGCCCCTTGAAATACATTATAGAGGATCCACCAAGAAGACAGACTATAATTTGAGCACCATTTTTTACCTTTGTAAGACTAAAAGGGTAGATAAAAGGCACATAATATAAATTTAAACATTTGTTAATTTCATTTCTTTATAATTTCTAAAACGAAATTGTAAAGTGGCTAAAAGGTCAAGATCTTAAAAGCCTTAAATCTCTCAAAGGGAGAGATTCAACCCAAACAAAAGTATGAAAGATTTTTTGTACTCAAGTTTTAGAAAAAAAGATTGACAATAAAAAAAATTAAAGGATTCATATAGTAGAGCACTTCACAAAGTTTGTGGAAAAACGAATAAAAGATAATACAAATCGGCCCATGGACTTTTTGAAGACCCCTCGAGTGAATTCTGAAGTCAAGTAACATTCGACGAACACATGGAAACGAGTTTGAACCGGCTTAATGGAACTCAAGGCGCTTTCATGACCAATTTACTAGATCTTATTTTCCGAAAAAAAGTTTAATTTAAAAGGATTCACCTGCCAGAAGTCAGCCACGGTCGCAGGAAGGGGTCCTTGAGTGGCAATATACGCGGGGTTCCTGGGGTCGTGATCCATCTGCAGGTAGAAGATGACCAGAACAAGGATTAGCCACAAAGTCGGGGCGCAGGAAGGCAAGCCTGGGCTAAGGTGGGGCGACCACGTGGAGTGCCTCATGACACGCAGCTCCCGCTGGGACGAGAAAGCCCCGGGCCACCCCCGCCGCCCTTCAGTGATTCCAGCCAGCGCTGGGCCACGGCGGGCGGGCACCGAGCGCGGTCACGTCTGAAGTGCTCTTTCCCCCGTCAGACTGGGGTTCTCCGAGCAGCATCCACAGAAGCGAAGAGTGGCAGCCCCACGAGGCCAGGTGACAACCCAGTGCCCACTCGCAGGCGTGCCACATACTCGGCAGGCCGTGCAGCCCCAAGCGCCGGGCACTGTTTTCCGGAGGTGAGCGATGCGGGAGCAGCCCAGCCACGGTGCCAGTGTGGACAACCCCGAGTCTACCCCAGGCTACGAGCCGTGTTCAGGACAACGAGCCCGCTCATTGGAGCTCTGGGCTGGGTTGGGAGAGGTCGAGCCCCAGCTCCTAGCAGAGTGGGGGCACCGTCCTTCCAACCCCACAGACAAACTCACCAGCGTCCTGGAAGAACCAACTGCATCCTCCTTCCTGGAAAGAGTTACCTTGTCTCACATGGGGCCCTGCATTTGCTTATCCTAAAAAGGGGGCTTAGGAGAGCCTGTTATCCTGGGGTGGGTCGGGGCTCCGAGCCCAGGGTGCAGGCACCTCACGGGAGAGGTGGGCCCAGCCTTGCAGTAGCTTGTCCTGTTCTATTTCCACCTACCGGACAAGGACCCACAACAAAGACGGACGCAGCAGCGGGCTTTCTGGCCAGCTGACGAGTCTGAACTATCCTGCTAGCTCCAGCAGGAGAAGTCTGGCTGAGAGGACCTTAATTACAACACTCAACTCAAAAACTGACGAAGCAGGGAATAAAGAACGTGCGAACCAAGCCTGGAGAAGCAAAGAGGATCAAAGCACTTGGTGAGGACAGTTGGATGGACTGCGCTCTGTACCCCAAGTGGCAAGCCCTGGACATCCTGGAAGCAGGTCACGGCTGCATCCCCGAGCCCCTGACTGGCTCTCCCCCGAATACCACCTGCGGCCAGATGGCTGCTGCCTCACCAGACCTGCGCGGCCCTTCTCTCTTCTGTGCCTAGAACTGGAATTTGCTCCTTTGATTTCAGGGTTTGATGAAAGGTTTACTCAACACAGTGAAAAATGAGAAAGTAATTCTAAGCCAACGTATGAGGGCGTCAGGGGTAAGTCCCAGCGCTTTGCATGTGTCTGAGGAAGAGCCTTGGGAGGCTTGTTCTCTTGCACGGGGATCCAGTGGATCTCGCACGGCCATCAGCACTTCCAGGATGACGCTGTCACCACGAAAGAAGGCACCGCGTACACCTCATAATTACATGCACCATAAGAGAGGAAAGCTCATAAAGGAACAGATGCGAGTTATTCTAATGACAATAACATGATGCTCGCTGGGGGCTGGGGGAGCAGGGGAAAAGCTTTTTGTGCATCTAATTTAGTCATTCGCAATTAAAACCGGACCTTGTTTTGAAATTCACCACAACACACACAATACAGGTAAAATTATGTTATTCTCACTGAAAGCCCCAATTAAAATGTTTCAGTAGAAAAATACATAGCAGAAATAAGGAGCTTTGATTTTTCTGAAATGTGCATTTGTTGGGGGTGACAGCTATTTATGGAGACCCCTGTCTCTTCACTGCAAATAGTTATGCATAAAAAGGCAAATCCTACCTCCCTCTCAAATGTGCTTTTGTGCCCAAAGCAATTTAGACAGCAACACGTTTTGAAATCATTAGGATGTTCAAACTAGCACATTTAGTTGCTTTCAAAATGAGAAATATGTGACTAAAAATCTGGACAGGGCTCTGGGAGGGTAAATAAGGCAACTTTTGTGATAAATCTTCATCGTTATGGTGTTTTAGATTCCTGAAGCCCATCACTGGCTCAACCGCCCAAGACAGAAGCAGAGAAGGCCGCGGGTGGGGCAGGACCACCTGTGTGCACTCAGCGTGAGCGGCACCCGCCCTTCCTCCACCTCCCGCCAGAAGGCGACCAACCGCTCTGTGGTCAGAGCAGTGAGAGGTGTCATCCGTGGAACAATGATGCACGAGACAGTTACAATCATTTCATCCCACGCACATCCTGCTGAACAGAAGACGATTCTGGGCAGAAGCATTTTGTGCGCGTGCAAATGTAAGGCAACAGAAAGCCTTGTCATGGCTTATGCAGTCTTTGAATAAAAAGCAAAGCAGATATTTAACTAAACAAGCTGAAGTCTGACTGCATTTAAGATGCTCAAGGCAGGATGCGTGTATGTGCAGGAAGTCGAGAGTTTCCACTAACACGTTTTCTCCAGCGAGAGCACGTGGCTGACAATCTGCACGTGGTGGGCGTGGCTTCCCCAGTGGCGACGGCTGCTTCTCTTCTTTGAGCATAACCTCCCCTCCTGCTTTCTTGTTATTTTCCACTTCTTTGTCATATACTTCTTATTTGGGTGATGTTACGTCCCCATACACGAACTGAGTGACTGTGGAAAATGTCAGTTAATGTCGCTGGCCTCAGTCTCGGTATCTGTAAAATGGGGCTGGTCGGGGAGTGGGGAGGTTGTACAAGACGATCTCCATGTGCTCTTTGGCTCAGGAGTTCTACGGGCATATCTGTGTGCAGAACGCATCTGTGCATATGTGTGTGTATCTTAGTGTTTTGGTGGTAATCCTAAAACTGTCAGTGAAAGCCTGTAAACGTACCAAGTGAAGCACCACGCTGTCAGGCCCTGCGTCCTGCTAGAACCAGTCTGCCTTCTCCTGGGTGAGCTGTGTAAGGAGGGGGACTCTTCGATGAGCACAGTTCTTGAGTGGCTGGGGCACGTGAACGGATTGAACAGTTTCTCCCCTAGTGGGGCTTCTGCAGTGACATGCCTCCCAGGGAAGCCAGTACCACAGACGATTCAAAGTGACTCATTCCAGATGATGTCAAGAAAATTGACGGTAAGAGGGCAACAGGGCCCAAGTATAATTAATGGTATAATTTTGCTTTTACTGTGTGTGTTTTCCAGAAAAAGAAAAAAACATTTGTTTTTGTTGAATGTGTTATCCCTTGATAGATGGGTTCTTAGAAAGACATCAGATGAAACAGGAAGCAAGTAAGGTGTATTCCTCCGTACTTCTAAATGCACAATTTAAAA
>NW_007726211.1:552135-556896 GCF_000696425.1 Galeopterus variegatus | reverse complement strand
AGTGACTCATTCCAGATGATGTCAAGAAAATTGACGGTAAGAGGGCAACAGGGCCCAAGTACAATTAATGGTATAATTTTGCTTTTACTGTGTGTGTTTTCCAGAAAAAGAAAAAACATTCGTTTTTGTTAATGTGTTATCCCTTGATAGATGGGTTCTTAGAAAGACACCAGATGAAACAGGAAGCAAGTAAGGTGTATTCCTCCGTACTTCTAAATGCACAATTTAAAAAACAGTCTAGTGATTTGCCTTAAGCTATGGGATGACAGTTATTAAATAAGCGTGAGTGACTGGTTTTATCTTTGGAACTCTCATCTGTGTTAAAAACTTAGCAATAATTTCACCGATATTCCAAACCAAAATGATTTTAAAAATAAAGTATTCGGCATATCAAGACCACCCACGTCCTGCAGCCTTGAAGAGTTCCAGCAGAGTGATGGTGACCGAGGGACCACCCGCAGGGCAGGTGAAAAGAGAGCGAGTTTCTGTCCCAGACAAGCCCTGGCCGGCCTTCATCGGCTTTGACTGAAGAGTCTCAGGGAAGATCCGGCCATGCCCTTTACTCTGAGACCTTGCACGGACAGTGAGCGTGCACGTCACCTGTGGGAATTCCTACCTGCCCACCTGACATCTGCTTCTTCTAACACGTGAGCCAATTTCATAGAACGCTTTCTTAGAAGCAAACAATTATCAGGCCTACATTGTCAAGTTGCTTTTCCAGATACCAGGTCTTAATATGGGAATTGACTGGGAAACTTGTAGCTTTGGTAATCAGTGGGGGAGACTGACTTATGAACTTGGATTATTTTCATATTTTATTCTTATGAGTTAAGATTTATTTAGGTAGAATATTGAATATAAACCATAATTATACACGCAGATATTTGGTTGTAAATATTTTCTGAGAACCAAGAACTGGCTCCCACATCTGGCCACTTCCTGTGCCATTCGGGACGTCCCACCCTCTTCTGTTTCTGAGGGCGCACTCTGTTCTACTAAATTAGCTAAATGCATTCTGAATTGAAACTTTAAACAACTTTTCCTCCCTAACAAACAGCGGAATGAAGAACTAAGGCTATTTTTAAATGTCTCTGGGAACTGCAGACGTGTCCACCGTGTTCGAGCAAACTGTCCCGTTACCGACATTCCTCGGTCTGGTGTCCTTGGGGATAACCAAGCTCAGATTTTAAATGTAGCTGATGGGCTTCTCGCTCAGACCCTCGACGCGGAAAAACAGAATTCCCATTTATTTTCATGACCTCTGATGTAAAAGCAAAGATTGCATGTTGTTTGCTGCGGGACGACTTCCCTGAGATTTAACGAGGACCGAGGGCGAGCATGACAGGTGTAATTATCATCGTTTTCTTCTGCACAGCCGGGGTCTGCTTGTTCTGTAATTGTGAGCTTTTCACTCTGCTGCTGCTGGGAAGGTCACTGTCATTGTGCCTTCAGTTATTTCAGAAAGCAGATGCACTATGGATTTCTTCTAGTTCATTCCTACAACCCATATTTGAAAAAAAAGAATTGCGGTATGAAATAAAGGAAAAAAATCTTAAAGTACCATAAAATTACTTTCTATCCAGGCATTGCCTCTGACCCACATCCCTGCCCAGTGAGGCCTGGGAGGTCATTATGCATTTCTGCTGAGAGAAGAGAGACGGGGGGCCGCACAGATGTGCAGGAATTCACCCCGTGCCCCCGTGCCGTGTGGGGGCAGAGCTGCCAGCAGTTCCTCCGGTGATGCAGCTCTGCACCGCGTGTGGCTGCCCATGTTGAGACTGGAGCAACCTGACTTAGCTCAGGCATCTGCGGGCTGGAGTCCCCAACATGGGGGACAGCGGGGCACGGCCACAGTGCTGGACTCCGATCCTTCAGACTTGGAAATAATGGCTTTATTTCTCATCCTGGCCTCGTCACTGGGTTCACCCCAGGGAAAAGGGACCTCAACAGGAAGAAAACAGCGTCCTTTTTCTCCAGGCAGACGCGAGTTGCCGGCACTCCAGCCCTCGTGTAGAGAGCAACTCCAGCACTTACAAGCCTTACTGCCCCAGGAATGATGCTCCTCGCAAAAGCAGAGACCAGCAAACCCACGAGGCTTTGGCTTGATGTTTTTGAATTACGATTGGCAGAAAAATACTAAACACACCCACTTTACTGAGACAGATAACAGAATGGCTCCAGCTGAGAGTGTGTGAGACGCAGACGGGACCAGTCTTGAAGCCTGTCTCTGCGGGAGGAAGTTACTCCTTCCAAAAATGAACGCACAGGCTGAAGTCTGGGCTCGGGGGTGTAGGCAGAGTGTGCTCGACCAGCTCTGCACTTTAGATACACATTTCAATGCCAGGAAAGTTCACTGCATGCTATGCAGCATCAGGAGATAGGGGTGGCCGCGGAACGTTGGAGTTGGGACAACAGGTGCTATCCGTCCAGGGGCCACACCCAACTAAGGAGGCAGCACCAGGAGAACGGTCTTCCATCAGGGGCTGCGGCAGGTGACCGGACGGGCCCGGGTTCTCACCTGAAGCTTCCCACGCAGGAGTAAGAGGGTGCAGGACAGCGCAGGGTGGGTTTCGTGACCCGAGATGACCTGCTTTCTCTCACGCAGCCCGCCACGTTAGCAGAGATCTTGCTAGAACAGCCCTGCCTGCCAGTCACTACACTGGATTGAATGCAAATTTGGAATCAAGGTGAGATGCCCTGGTACTTCCCTGAAGGCTGAAATTGAGAGACACTGCTTAAAAGGAGAACACTACACCACCACCACATCCCCCACAAATCCAATTAAATCTCCACCTCTCTCCGTCGTTGGTTTAAAATGCCACTCACTGTGGTCTCTAAAGAAGGTCTTGTCTTTGGACAGTTACATTCACTGGCTTCTGACTGACAATCACTCTAACCTGACTTCGGATGGCAAGTCTGGCTGCACCGAAACCTGACATTTGAGCCCCTTGACCACTTTCCTTCTTTGTTCACCCTTGGTTGTCTGTGACTGTACCCTTTTTGGGCCTCTGCTTCCCCCAAGGTTCAAGACAGGAAGAGTATCCAGGTGGCGCCCATAATTAAAGCGGCGCTGTTGGGAGAGCCGCATGGGTTGGAGGAACCCTCCAGAAATCAGGGACCCCTGCAGTGACAGGGGTCTCTCTTGGCGTGGTGTGTGAGAAGTGCCGCACCACCATCTGCAGAAATGGAAGACGCTGCCCACCTCCACCACCCTCTAGCATGCTGCTCCGGAGCTGCTGCACGTGCTCTCGTTCTTAAAAGGAAGGACCCCCCGCTGCAAAATCTAAAGGCAACGAACCTACAATTTTGAACCTGCCTCAGTGTCATCAGTTGTTTTAAAAACAGGCAGGTTTGGGTCTGGTTTTTCCATCTCCCCTGAATAAATAGGGAATAGGAAGCTCTAGGACAGAGGTGCCACAGACTACGGATTTTAAAAGTCATGGGCTCTAGGCAATAAATTGTCAAGTCACTGTTGCTGGATGTCCTGTAAGTCACTGGACCTGTTGCCCAGTACGAGCACCGAGTCCACTCTGCTCATGGACAGCCCTGCCTGGCCAGAGCCCAGGCGCACCCAGAGCCAGCCCAGTACACCTGCTGAGACCAGTCACCTGGTTGGGACCAGTTGGTTGGGACCAGTCACCTGGTTATGATCAGTAACCTGGTTGGGACTAGTCACCTGGTTGAGATAAGTCACCTATTGAGACCAGTCCCCTGGTTAGAACTAGTCACCTGGTTGAGACCAGTTACCTACTGAGAACAACCACCTGGTTGAGACTACTCACCTGTTGACACCAGTCACCTGGTTAGGACTAGTCACCCGTTGATACTAGTCACCAGCTCATGACCCAGAGCAGGGCAGAGACTTGCTCTCCACTGAAAACCTCCTCATGTGAGTTGGCCACATTCATGCTACCTGAGAAAAGGCCCAGAGCCAACCCTCGCTGCAGGTGATGTACTTACGATGGGGCTGGCGTTGATGTAGTCCGAGTTGCTGTGGCTGTTTTCTGATTTCAGCAGGATCCTGGAGTGGTCATCTGCAAGTGACCCCAAGAACACGGTGTTAGATTCCCGCACCCCTCCGTCTGCTGGGAGAACAGGCCACACTGCTCGCACAGAGCATGCTACACGCCTGCTCAAGCTCAAAGGTCATTCCCATGTTCTCTGGGGACACTGTGCCAACCCTTCTGAATGTCCTTTTTAATGGAGTTGTTCCTTTCTCTCCTCCCTTCCTTCAGCATAAGAAACATAAAAATAGGATGTGTGAGGAACTGGCACCAAGTTCTCACTGGGTAGAATTTAGATATTCTGGTGTTTTTCTTATGTAAAGTCCAAAAACCAAGGTTAGGTGCTCTTCTGCAAAATTTCATACAGTGTTTGCCTTTAACTAACAGACATATTTGGCAACATACTAAATAAATATAAAATGAATATTAAGCAATAGGCCACCATTCAAAAAACAGAATTTTGTAGTCAATAAATGGTTAAATCCTCAAGATTTCTGGAATTTAGTTTTAAAAGGAGAGTAAGAGACAAAGTGCAGATAAAGAAGGACTGGGGAGAAATGTACAAATGGAGACCCACTGACAGAAACACGTGCCTGGCAACACAGGCAGTGTAATTTGACTAACGTTAAAACCAGACACAGCACGGGATCGAAGGCAGCTGTGATCTGTCAAGGCGGACGGTGCTTGATGCACGAATTCTTAATTTTGATCCTGGGATACTGCCCCCTGCTTACTGTGACATCCCTCTCTGCCTTGT
>NW_007726211.1:547143-551206 GCF_000696425.1 Galeopterus variegatus | reverse complement strand
GGAGAAATGTACAAATGGAGACCCACTGACAGAAACACGTGCCTGGCAACACAGGCAGTGTCATTTGACTAACGTTAAAACCAGACACAGCACGGGATCGAAGGCAGCTGTGATCTGTCAAGGCGGACGGTGCTTGATGCACGGATTCTTAATTTTGATCCTGGGATACTGCCCCCTGCTTACTGTGACATCCCTCTCTGCCTTGTTTTCAGGAACTTTTGAGGCATGACCCTCGGTGGGAAGTGGGACCAGCCCAGGTTGTCAGCAGTCATAGTGTCCCCTCTGGTCCTGTCCCCCAGCTACCCCCGTGTCACGCCACTTCCCGTAGACATCCGGCCTCCAGGAGGAAACGGCTCCCACCAGCAGGTGTGGCCCAGGGGGGCAGCGAAGGCATGGAGATTTTGCTTTTCTTTTGGAGATTTTATTTATTTTTTTGGAACAACAAAATCTAGGGATTGGGAAACTTGGTGAGTATAACCACTTGAACTAGGAAAGTATTGTCTACTAGAGACTAACATACCACTAGATCGATGTCTTAATAAGATTGACAGGATGGCGCCAATGCCAGCTTCTTCTAGTAGAGATAAGACTGGACAAGATAAAAAGCACCTAGATACTGGGGAAAGAGTTTACACGATACCTGATGTGTTTATATACGTGTATACCACATGTACACACATGTCGTGGAAATGTTGTAAAGGCACTTATGACGGTAGCTGCCAGATCGTCCCAGAAGCTTTTAGAGGAGGTTTGAATAATGACAGGGAAATCCCACGGACTGAATGACTTTTGGGTTCCTGCACAAATTTATTCTTGAGAGAGTGAAAATTGGCAATGACAAGAAACTGAAATAAAATTTACCCCCCAAAATTGGTCAACTCTGATATCCTAACATGCTATAAACGCTATTCCCCAAGTCAAGTTTGAGAAGCCCAGTTTCACAGTGTGGTGCCACAGACACTTCAGAGTGACATCGTGCTCTGCTCAGAAGTGGGTGCCCTGAGCCTTGGTTGCAGTGCACACAGAGCTCTGGAATAAGAGAGCAGGGCTTCTAGCTGCTTCTGGAGAGTTCCAGAGAGTCACCCAGGAGCCCCGCCTCATTATAAATATTTTCAGCACAGCCAATTTTAGACACTTATGATACAGCAACTGGGGACCCTTCCTAATTGAGAAAACTTTACGGAGAGCAGGGTCAGAAGGAAGTGGGTCTGGGAAGGAGAATCCAGCTGGGCTTCAGGGTCTCATGCTTTGAATGTGCCCTGTGTGGCCTGGTGCCCAGTGACCTCGTGAGGGGCTGGAGAGGCGCTCAGGAGAACCCAGCTTCAGAGAGGGCTGAGGTCCCCTTATGGCCACCGTGCCCCAGCATGCAGGAGCAGCGGAGAGGAGACGGCTGCGCGTCAGTCAGCGGGGCTTAGCAGACAAGCGTAGCTGGATTTTATCATCGGAAGATGAAGAAAAGGCTTCCTGAGCTGGGAGTCTCAGTGACATAAAAATGCAGTCTAAGGGCGTGGGCTTCTGGATGGCAGAGTGCGGGCTTCTGAATGGCAGAGCGCACAGTCTGCGGTGGGCGTCGGAGCCTGCCTGGGTGTTGAGGGCGAGTCTACAGGACCCTAAAGCACCTCTCCTTGCGGAACACTGGCTCAGCTGTGTTCATGCTCCCTGGGCTGTCCTTTTAAAGATGGCATTGAGTGATGACAAGGACTTCAAAAGCTTTAGAGCACTCCTACATTCCGATCGTGTACTTGATTTTGCATCGACATACTGCTTTTAAAATGAACAGTGGGGGTATTTTGTTTCTAATGTTGGGCCATTTTGAACTGCCATTGGAAACACTTAGAGCCATGCTGGTAGGGCTGGAGTTGCACTGGACAGCCTGCCTAGGGACGGCGTGGCTTGTCCAGTGGAGATTTCATTGGGCTGGGCACATCTCTGGATTATGCTGTTCTCCCCAGGGCCACGCAGATTGGAGGTGAAGCCAGAGCAGGGACAGTCCTGCCTCTCAGCTGTGCTCCACTTACTGAAGGTGGCACCTTCCAATTCCAGTATAACACACACACCTCCTTTGAGAGCAGATATAACGCAATGACCAGAACCGTAGGACAAGAACTTATAACGATGCAGGTGCTTATATTTCAACTAAGAAGTGGGTGTGTTCTTCAAAAACAGTCTGAGAACTCACACAGAAGCCAGGAAGACATGGAAATTCACATAGCTTCTTCCTTTCTGTATCTGGCCCAATAATTGAGTTGTTTTCCTCTGATAAGATCCATAGTCATAGGTCTTGTCAGGGAAGGAAGGGGGAAAGGGCGATCGAGAAGAAACTTGCTGGACTCCTAAAGTGCTCGTTATACATTAGTGCTTTGTTCAGGAACATTCCAGGTCTCTCCGATACTCTACACTTTTGTATGTAGGTAGTTTCGCATATATCACCTCTGATTTTCCTGGAACTCTGCACTATACACAGAAAAAGGATGATTTTCCCATTTTAGGTTGAAGACACTAAGTCCAGAGAGAATCAAATGATTGACCTGGAAAAGGCCACACAGTCAGCAACAGACTATGGGGGTTGAATCCCAGTCCCGCCACTTGTTAGGCGGGTGATATCCGGGTAAATTATTCAGTAATTTACAGTATCAGATTTGTCATCCAACATGTGGGATAATAACATCTCACTCACAGGACTGCTCTGATAAACAGCACATATAACTGCACGTAGCAAGGAGTTTAGGGACAAGTTCTAAATGACATTTGCACATATATCTAGCTGCGTAAAATGTATTTATGATACATTTGTGTTGTTAGCACATATTAAAAAATTATCATAAATGCCAACAAAAGAAAAAAGCTCCAGAATTTCTTCTTGGTTATTACTATGGCAAAGAACCTTGGGAGATGGCCAAGCTGGAGCGCTTCAGGGGACACTGCAGCTTAATCATTAATGAATGCATGACCTAGAACCTTCTCTTGTTCCACTTGAGTACATCTGAGGGAGGCCCAGGGAACTTTCTTTGCCTAGAATTTCATCTTGCAACACGGATCCCTCAGGATGGTATTTCCTTACGCCTCTTGGATGTGTTCCTCACGTTGTCTAAGTAACTGCTATACGTGGGCCAGTGATCCTCGTCTCACCGGCAGATATACACGGGTCAATGATCCTCGTCTCACTGGCAGATATACATGGGTCAATGATCCTCGTCTCACTGGCAGATATACATGGGTCAATGATCCTCGTCTCACTGGCAGATAAATATGGCCCAGTGATCTTCATCTCAGCAGTAGATCACTTCCTTGATGTTACTACTTGTAACACGAATTAGGGCTGCTGCAGAAGTTGCTAGTTAACATTGTCCTGGCAATGGAATTTCTTCAAGTAGTCTATGCTTGCCCCACGTTCTCTTGGGGCTCTCCAGCTATGTCAATTTCCTGTTAAGGTGAAGATGAAATCACCTCTGCTGTNCAAGTAGTCTATGCTTGCCCCACGTTCTCTTGGGGCTCTCCAGCTATGTCAATTTCCTGTTAAGGTGAAGATGAAATCACCTCTGCTGTATGGATGCCGTGTTCTCTACTTCGACGGCATGGCCAGTGGAAACGTGGAGCAGATCCGGTGGTGGCCAATATTCTGGTCCTGGAGGATCAGGTCTCTGAGTCTTTAATGGAGCATGGGGTCTGCTGAAGGTCCAACATGCTGTGAAGACAGGGCTTGAAGTGCCTGCCCTTATCAGTCCACCAGCTGTTACTGCTGAGTTGATGATTCCAGCTGAACACGCAGAGAATGACTTTATTTAATTGGACTTGTCACAGTTGAGGCAAAAGAACGAATTCCTGCACCAAGTTTGTTTCCAGACTCTGAGAAGCTAAATACACGTGTTTCTTTGCAGGACTGGGAACTCGGAGACAAGCGGAAATGTAATCACATAACATACCTGTCCTCTCGAGAGAGCAGGCCCACTCGACCTTCTTTCCACATGCTCCCTCCTCAGCAAGTTGGCAAGCACCTATTTGCTTTTTTTTTTTTTTTCCTTTTTGTCTTTTTTACTGACCGGTAACAGGATCGCAACCCTCG
>NW_007726211.1:544392-546143 GCF_000696425.1 Galeopterus variegatus | reverse complement strand
GGGGACCGGCAACGGGATCACAACCCTCGGTGTTGCGCCTGCACCACGCTCAGCCAGTGAGCGGGAACCGGTCTCCACATGGGATCTGAACCCTCAGCGGGAGCGCCGCCGCGCTCCCATGGGGCGCACTCTCCAGTGCACCACCGGGCCGGCCCCACCTATTCGCTTTTAATTAAGCCTTTGGGAAGCACTTAGCTCAAACTATGAAGATCATCAAACATTTGGGAAGAAAAGCAACAGCGTTCCGTTCAGGACCTCCTCGGATCATAACTCAGTGTTGCATTTGGGCAAACTGGGCCAGGCTGGGGTCCCATGTTCAGAAAACCCTCCAACATCCAAAGATGGTCACTGACATGAGACCTGTTCTGCTGCACGGCCCAGGAAGCACGCTGCTTACAGGTGTGCCGTCAAGCGGACGGAGAGCTGGGTGAGGCTTCCTGCACCGTGCCCTCCGAAAGCAGGTCTCTTGCGCAGCACAGTGACATCAAAAGCCCGGTCACGAGGTCTGGTTTATATGTCTTTTCTTAAATTGTTTCACCAGTATCCCCTGCGGTTCTCTCAAAAAAACAATCCCCAAATATTTTACCGATTTTCCTGGTAGGTGAATGGCAGCATAGGTAGATCATAAGTGTGGCCAGGCTTGAGGTTCCTTTAACTGCACACGAACCTCCCTGCCGTGTGTCTCTGCAGAAGGGAACTCTCCAGGCATGGCCGCATGCTGAGCACAGTGCAAGGGAGCTGACCCCAGAAGTCTCCAGCTTATGGTAGCCTGGTGATGCCCCCCCAGCCACCGAGCATCCTGGGGGCACCTAGTGCCAAGGGTTGAATTGTGTCCCCCCCCAAAAGATATGCTGGAGTCCTACCCCCCAGGATGTGACCTTATTTGGAAATAAGGTCGTTACAGAGGTAATCAAAATCAGGCCATTAGGGTGGGCCCTCAGCCAATGACTGGTGTCCTATTAAAAAGGAGAAATTTGGACACAGACACACCCATGGAGGACGCCGTGTGAAGACAAAGATGGCGCCTACAAGCCAAGGAGAGGGGCCTCAGGGGAACTGACACCTCAGACTTCCAGCCTCCAGGACAGTGAGCCCATAAGTTTCTGCCGTTTAAGCCAACCTGTCTGCAGCACTTTACAGGAGCCCTGGGAGCCTGACGCACCTGGCATGAGACGGCTCAGTTCTGGTCCTGCCTCCTATGACTAACTCGTGCCTCTGTTAAGCTGTTTAACACCTTGTAGGTCTTAGTTTCCCCTCTCTTAAATGAAGAGGCTAGCCTACATTACCAGAAAGGTCTTACCAGCTAAAACACCCAGGATTCTATGAGAAAATCAGCAAGGAGACATGAGGGCTGGTCTTTATGAATTCAGAGGACTAGGAGGGAACTTCGCTGCCAAGAGCTATGAGCAGCACGTGGGTACCCCCTGGAGAGGGCACCTGCTGGAGGAGGCACCCACTGGAGAGGGCACCTGCTGGAGAGGGCACCCCCTGGAGGAGGCACCCACTGGAGATGGCACCCATTAGAGAGGGTACCCCCTGGAGGAGGCACTCGCTGGAGAGAGTACCCGCTGGAGAGGGCACCCACTGGAGAGGGCACCCCCTAGACGAGGCACCCGCTGGAGAGGGCACCTGCTGGAGAGGGCACCTGCTGGAGAGGGCACCCGTTGGAGAGGGCACACGATGGGACACACCTTGTAGTCATGGCCGTGTGGAGGCAGCCCCAAGGTCACCTCAAAATGCAGAGGGCAGAG
>NW_007726211.1:543204-543810 GCF_000696425.1 Galeopterus variegatus | reverse complement strand
GCTGGAGAGGGCACCTGCTGGAGAGGGCACCCGTTGGAGAGGGCACACGATGGGACACACCTTGTAGTCATGGCCGTGTGGAGGCAGCCCCAAGGTCACCTCAAAATGCAGAGGGCAGAGTGACGGTGCCATGTGGCAGGCCTTGTCACACACCATGCACATTAAGAGCACAGACATCAGCCGAGCAGGACCATGCCACCTGCGTGGCGCTACTGAGAGACCTTCAGTTGATGGACATGGATTGTGAATCTATTCCGTGCCGGGAGTTGCTTCACATTAAGAAAAGCAGGTCATGTAGAAGATAAAGACCACCGGCCTTCAGGAGCTTAAACTCTAAGCAGGTCAGCAACTCACACACCTTTACGAAAACAGATAAAATTCTGGATTTTACTGAGAACACATGGGATCACCAGAAGAAGCTCCTGGCCTGCGTCTGTGCTGACTGGAGATTAAAGGGATGTTTTGGGGATGGAAGAGTGGGCAGAAGGTCTATCTTTGACCACGGTCATGACATTTGAAGGGACCCATGGATAGAGTGACCTCTGACCCTCTGGAGTGGGGTCTGACAACCAGATTATTATTTCTGCCCCCTCTCTCAGGTCTGTA
>NW_007726211.1:481957-543055 GCF_000696425.1 Galeopterus variegatus | reverse complement strand
GTGCTCCTGTGACAACACCACGGCAGCGTCACACATGCCCATGACTGTGCACAGTTCAAGTCAAATGCACAGCTGTGTACCTGCTGCCAGGTGCAAGTCTGACCTTTGGTGCCGCTCGCTCGGTGGCTTGGGCACTCAACTGGAAGAGCGATGGAAAGACGGTCTGATGGAGAAGGACACTCGAGAGGGCGGGCAGCATGGCGGCGGGTCCTGTGCACACACCCACAGAGTCTGGTGGAAGCGTGGGGACAGGTGAGGATCGACCGAGGCAGAGAGAGCCATGCGGCTGTGGAAGGGCAGTGTGTCCTTTACATGCCAAGGGACACGGCCTGGAAGATTCCTAAGCTACTTCATCATCCAATCCCTCCTCCTCCATCAGGTTGTGCCCTAAGGTCCTTCCCCAGTCCACGGACGCAGGTGTAAAGCACCGCGAGGCTGTTTTCTGGGCTAAGCAGCAAGACGCCAGACTGCTTGACTTTTCTTCACCTTGGTCCTCAGATTAGCAGGCGACCTCACTTCCAGTGCCATTTTTCACACAGAAGCAAAATAACCTTCTTCTTTTTCTGTTTTTTCCAATCATTTTCTGATAGTTGTGGTTGAGATGCTTGGGAGGGGAGGACGCAGCCAGGCCGCATGCTGGTCTGGGTTGGGTCTGGGTGGATGGCCGCCAGCGTGGTGTCCACCCTCAGTGCAGGAGTCTCGGTACAGGCGGCTGCAGTAGCAAACGTCACACTCCTAGTGGCTTCAAACAACACACGTTTGTCATCTTACACTTCTGGAGATCAAAGTCTGAGATGAACCTTGAGGTGTGGGCAGGGCTGGCTGCGTCTGGAGACTCCAGGGGACAATGCGTCCCCGCCGCCTCCAGCTTCCGGAGGCCACCGCCCTCTGCCCTCCATGTCAGTGGGGTGGGGGGCTGTTCTCACACCCCATTATCCTACCTCCTCTTCTGCCTCCTTCTTATTTTCTCTATTAATCCATTTCTGTTGCTTTGAACTGGGTAATTTGCAAGAAAACAAAACTTATTGTTTACAGTTTTGGACGCGGGGAAGTCCAAAGTCCAGGGAACACATCTGGTGAGGCTTTGTCCCGGTGGTGACTTCAGTGACACAGGGTATCATGTGGTGAACATGGCAGAGCAGAGAGAGAGACTGTCATATGCTCTCCTTTTAAAGCCCTCAGAGCCACGCCCCTGACCACTATTTTTAACCCATTCACTACTGCACAGTCCTACAATCCAATCACCTCCCCAGGCCCCACCTTTCAATGACCATCATAGGACTTCCCACCCTCAACAGTTAAAATGGTGGGAATTAAGCTTCTAATATATGGACTTTGGGGGACACAATTCAATCAATCCATAGCATTCTGCCCATGGCCCCCCAACTCATGTCCTTTTCACAGGTAAGTACATTCATTCCATCCTCAAAGTCTTAACTTGTTTCAATTCAAAAGTCCAAAGTCTCAAAATCCCATCTATGAATTCAAAACGAGTCACCTACCTCCAAGGTACAATGGTGGGACAAGCATAAGGTACATATTCCCATTCAAAAAGGGAGAAGTCGGCCAGAGAAAGGTGCAATAGGTCCCAAACACGTCCATAAGCCAGCGGGGCAGGTGTTAAATCTCAAAGCTGGGGAATCATGGAACTTGACTCCATGTTCGACATCCTCTGCACGCTGGTGCAGGGGTCGGGTGCCCATGTCCTCGGGCAGCTCTGCTCCTATGGTTTTCCTGGTCTGAGGCCACACTTCAGGTCTCTCAGGCTGGCACTGCACACTGGTAGCTCCACAATTTGGGGGTCTCCATGGTGATCCTGCCTCCATGGCTCCACTAGGTGTGGCCTTGGTGGGGTTTCTCTGCTGCAACTCTGACCCCACATTTCCTGTTGGCATTGACCTGGCAAAGGCTCTATGTGGTGAATCCACCCCATGACTCTTGGGATTACGCTGGGCCCACCCGGATCACCCAGGATCATCTCCCCCATTCAAAGTCAGATGATTAGCAAACCCTGGCTCCATCTGCAGCCTCCACTCCTTTGTCATGTGCGGTGGCACTTCCACAGGTTGCTGGGATTAGGGTGTAGGCATGTTGGGGGCTGCTATTCTGCTACCACACTCAGCAAGATGACAACAAATAGTCTGCCAGAGACCCGGGTCTCTCCCAGAGCGGCGCTGACTCCGGAATCCCAGACTTTGATTGCCTGTTACAGACCACATGGCCACGGATGACTCTCCTTAACTGTTGTGAACATGGGGGATGCGATCTCACAGTCGTGGGCCTGGCACCACTGCTGCTGGAAGACCACACTGACTGGGTATCTTCTGGAAGCCTCCCTCTGCTGTCAAGATAACTGCTCTGGAGGCAAATCAAAATGAACAATGAAAAAATGTAACAGGTTTGCAAGTCTTGCCGGTGAGGCTGGCCGTGTTCCTGCCACTTCGTGGAGACACAGGGATGCTGGTCTCTTGGGAATACCGTGGCTCTGAGAACGAGGCAGGTGAGCTTCCACCGATCTGGGAATTGGCAAAATTCCCGAGCAGACTCCTACAGGGGTAGTTTGTGATCGTTTGGAAAGGGGAGGGTGGCCTCTAGGAGAACAGCTTTATTAGGGACAAGTCACATCAGGGAAAAAGGTGTGTGGCGGGGAGGGGGACTGTTTTAAGATGGAAAAGACTAAAGAAACATAAAACCCAAAAAGCAATTATGAACCTTGATTGCATCGTGGTTTAAAAAACAAAACAAACAACTGCTGTAAAGGATAGAATGGGAATAGCTGAGACTTCTGAACATGGCTAGTGTTAGGGGTTGGGCTGTGTCCCCAAGTCCAGTGAAGTCCTAAGCCCAGGACCTCAAAATGTGACCGTACTTAGAGACAGGGACTTTAAAGAAGTGGTTAAGTGAAGGAGAGGTCATTAGGGTGGGCCCTACTCCAACACAACTGATGTCCTTGAAGAAAGGGGAGACGTAGACGCAGACGCGTGCACGGGGGAACGCCACGTGAAGACAAAGACGCCGTCTGCAAGCCAGGGAGGGGACCAGCCCTGCCGATCCCGTGATCTCAGGCTTGCGGCCTCCAGGACTGTGCAGGAATAATCGTCCGCTGTTTATGCCACCCACCTGCTGTCACGGCGGCCGAGCAAGCTCGCACACTGGACGTCAGACGACGTCAGGGGATTATTGTTCGTTTTCTTAGTTACAGCAATGGGTTGTAGCTACGTAGGAGGATGTCCTCATTTTTAGAGGATGCAGGCTAAAGTATTTTGATGTCACGATGCCTGAAACTTACTTCGAGGTAGTTCAGCCAAGAAATAAAGTACACACGTACATCACGCAAATGTGGCCAAATATGCAGCAGGAGTTGCTGAGTCTCGGTGGTGGGCTCAGAGGTGATCATCAAATGGTCATTGCAACGTGACTGTTTTAAAACTTGTGTCACAGAAAGTCAGGGGGAGGCCACGCCACGCCAGCTACGTTTTTCCTTTGGAAAGAGAAGCCTCGGGAGTAGCCTGCGTGTGGCCCCGGCTGGGTTTTCTCTGTGGGATGAAGGGCGGCGCCCCCGGGAAGTTGACATCGGGCAATGGCTTCCCCTCCCTCAGCTCTGGCTCTTCCACATGCAAGGTGGGGACAGTAGTGGGACTCTCCTGGGGCTGTCACGAGGAGGGAGAGGAAAGGCTGTGTGAGGCGTCCCGCCCGGGGCCTTCCACAGCAGCACGCGTGGAGCATCCGCGATGCCATCAGGCCTCGGGGCCGGGCCTGGAGCCCTGGGCTGCCTGGGACGTGCCTCAGTGGGTCTGCATCAGCCTGCAGGGAGGACGGCGGTGGCAGTACCCGTGTTTATCCTGCTGAGCTTGTTTTGATCAATGACTTGAAGACACGAAAAGTGTTCATGAAATGAGCAGATGGCAGAGAGCTGAGTGCGAGGCGAGCCGGGGCTCGGGACCGTCCTGATTCTCACCAAGGCTCAGCCCACCTGGGGCGTGAGGCTCTGTCTCCACGACAACAAACAAACGCGGCTGTGCCAGGACACGCGGGGCTGAGGCTCAACAACAGTCCTCATGGGGAAGACCCTGCATTTCGGCGATGGCAGCCTGGGCGTGAGCCGATGTGGCACGCGGGAGTGCAAACTCCCACCACACATGAAGAGGGATGCCCGGAGCAGGGGAACGGCTGCAGCTCTCGGCCTCCTGGGCACGAAAAACGAGGGCGCGTCCCTAAAAGGGTGCCTGGCTGCGGCCACCTGGGAGCCACACTCTGAGACCCCTCCCTGTGCTGTACAGCTGGACAGCGGGTGGGGGACGTACGGACGCCTCGGACACAAGGCAGACTCCTGCGGACCTGCCGGCTTAGCATCAGGACAGAGGAGAGAGGACACGACGTCTGAACTCGAGCGCGTCAGCTGGGTGGACATTGGTGCCGCGTCTCGTGGACAGACAGCGGCCCTGGCCCCCAGCAGCTGGGGCATCCGGGAGCCCGTGGGAGGGGGTTTGCCACCACAGGTCAGACTCTCTTTTTACTCCCAGAGAAGCAGCCTAATGGGAATGACCCTGTGTGGCTCTCCCTAAAAAAATCCTTCAGTCTCAGGCTGAACAGCCGCCCGGAACAGCGTCTGCCTGTGATGCAGAAAAGAAAAAAGCCCACACAGAATTTGCTGGGATATTTTCTTTTCAACACCAACAAACTGACAGCGTTCCCAAATCCTAGAGGAGCAGGCTCAGCTGGCTCCGAGATCAGAAGAAAGGGTGGAGGGAAGACAGCCAAGTCAGTGGCTTATGTCCACACGTGGCTTTCTTGTCAAGGTGACACATGCGCCCAGAGCCTTTTTATAAGAGGAGGAGAAGGAAAGCTCTCGCTTGGTCATTGGATTTAGGAGGCTGACCCATGTATTGATCTTTAAAAGCAAATCAGGAAAATTTGTGGCCACTCAGAAATGACCAGAGTGGAATATTCCTCTAACGGGACTCTGCTTAGAATTTGGGGGAGAAAACCAAAAGGCTTATTTTTTGGAAAGAAATTGTTTCCGAGTTTGTTAAGGAAAGTTATGCTCAGCCGAAGTGCTGCGGTCCTGGTATGTATTTCAGTTACTCATTTCTGTGGGAGGTTGAAATTTATGTACATTTATGTGCGTTGTCCCGGCACACGCAGTCTCAGGTGAGTCCGCAACAGCGTCCGAGGCAGCGTCGTCAGCCCCGGGCGTGCCAGGCCTGGCTCTCCATCCCCACGTCCTCATCTGCCAAGTGCGGGGTTCTCCTGAGGGTCAGCGGAGATGAGCCTGTGGGCCTCGGCCGATGCTGGCACGCAGCTCGCTCAGGGATGGCAGCTGTCAGGGGCTCGTTCCGCGGAGCCGCCAGGTGGCACCTTCGCAGCAAACCTGCCTCTCATCCTCATCTGACCACGCCTGCAGGGCATGGGGGAGGGGGGTGCCCATGGCCAGGCCCCTGGTTATGAAACTGAGCCTCGATCTCCTTGGGAATGATGTCCTCAAAGGCCAAAGCACGAGACGACCACAGTATGGACCTGCCCCTCTGTCTTAGTGCCTGGTCTTCAGCTTTTCATTTGCTCTGGTTTTGTCTCTCGGTTACTGTCTCTATGTCTTCTGTCTGTTTCTCTCTGTTGTTAATTATAACACAGAACCAGAATTACTTTTTTTTGAGATAGAACGGCAAAACAGCATACTATTCCTATTCTTAATTTAAAAAGCAGATGAACAAAATATTGCATAATGCTTTTTTAAAAATATAAAAAGCTTACAATGAGTTCTTCAGGCTTGTGAGATAACGTAAGTCGACCTGGACAGAGCCAGCCAGGCACCGAGTTGTTAGCTGCCTTCTCCCTGGAAAGATGAATCGGATGTGGCCAGAGTCTCCGGGCTGTCAGGGATCCAAAGCCACCAGCTCTCTCACTTTCGAATTTTCTATGAAACTTGCCAGCTAAGTTGTCTTCAGCCTGAGCTGGGACAGCTCCGGTCCCCGGAAGCAGGGGACAGGAGTGACGTGAGCAGAGATGGGAAGGTGGTGGCTGCGGCTGTGTCCAGTGGGAGCCACAGGAAGCACGCGGGGCACCCTCGGTGGACTCAATGCAGGAGTGCCCTGGGAGCGAGACACCTGCTCCCGTCTCATCGCGGGAAGCAGAACTGCATGGGGCTGCTCCACAGGGGACGGGACAGGAGAGCGAGGGTCCGCAGAGGGGAGAGGGGACGGGAGGAGTGCGTGCCAGGCACCCAAAATGGAGAAACGAGGGCCTGGTGAGCGCCTGGCAAAGCCTGTGGCCGGAGAAGTGGACGCAGCGTGAAGGCCGGCTGCTCGTCCCCACCCTGAGACACCAACAGAACAGGCAGGGCGCCGAGGGGCGGGGGGCAGCGCCCGGTCACAGTGCGGTCCTGTCCGAGCTCCGGTCCACCTTCTGGTAACGGTCAACGCGGCCCTGAGAGCGGGAGGCGCCAGGGCAGCAGGCCTCAGCCCGACGGCTGCATCACCAGCCCACTGTGTCCCACAGGGAGTGCTCCAGCCAGGCGAGGTGGAGCAGGACCGGAGAAAGGGGAGCTCGGCAGGACCAACCAGAGTGTAAGCAAAGCGTCCCCTAGTGTGCTGCTCGGGAAGGGATATGGGTTGAAATGTGGCAAGATGACTTCCATCTAACAGTCAAGAAGGCCATCAACGTCAACAACTAAGTAGGTGACGCATTTGCTCAAAATACACCAGGTGATCCGTGAAGGTGCATTCATCCGGGCTGTCCCCTGGCTGTCACGGAGCCTGCCCCTCCCCATCTTCCCCGAGTGACCTTCCGACCTCCCATGGCAGCGCTGCCCCTTCCCAGCCCGTGCAGGCGAGCGCCGGGTGGGCTGCTGGGACGTCGGTGGGCCCTGGGGAAAGAGGCCGTGGGAGGTGGCATCTGCCAGTACAGCAGCTTCTCCCTAACTCCCAGCACCAGAGCAAACCAAGAGAGTGTTTCCTCTTCTCGGCCATCACTCTGGCTCGGGCACAGGAGGAGCCGAGGGCTCCGGTCACAGAGAACGTCCAGGGCCTGGTCATCCCGCAGCTGCCGTGTCAGCACTGATGGCCACCTTGCAGGGTGCTCCTGTTTCCCACCTCAGGATGGGACATGCTGCCTGTACTAAGCTCCTTGCTCTGATTCCACCTGTCAACACTTAGTAGACAGAGCCCACGTGCCACGCGGGCCACAGGGTGCGTGGGAGGAAATCACCATCACCCGGCTGCTGGTGTGTTCTGGGGCCATCGTAGGGGCTGTTCTCAGAGGAACAGGCTTTGAATTTCAATATCGACACAGAAGACCTAACAATCCAAGTAAATCACTAGACACATGGAGACATTCAGTGCGTGCCTCCCAAATGTCTATTCCAGACTAAGTCATTATCCAGACGCTGTTGGAAGCCTCCCCTCCCCGCACCCCTTCCCCCTCAGCCCCCTCTCCCACCCCACATCCCTCTGAGGACAGTGGCTGCCCACACTTGGCTCATCAGGTGTCCCAGCGGATGTCAGGCCCCTGACACACAGTAGATGCTTAATAAATATTGGCAGCTGATCGATTGGATGTATTTTATTTTGCTTTTCTTCTTTTTTTTTTTTCCTTTTTGTCTTTTTTCGTGACCAGTAACGGGATCGCAGCCCTCGGTGTCGCACCCGCACCACGCTCAACCAGTGAGCGGGAACCGGTCTCTATATGGGATCCGAACCCTGGGCAGGAGCGCTGCCGCACTCCCAAGCGCCGCACTCTACCGAGTGTGCCACCGGGCCAGCCCTATTTTGCTTTTCTTCTAAATATAGAACTCATAAAACATAACAGCTTCTGTCTTCAGAGCTCTTTAGGGTTAAAAAACCCTCAGACCTCATAGAAATGGAGGACCTGGTCTGAACGCTAACTAAAGTTTACACCCGAGAGTGTGACTTGGATTCCTCAAAGGCATATGATTCTCCAGGTTAGCTCTAAAGCAAAACACTTCCAGCTTTTAAGTTTTTGACCTCCAGACCCTGGTCACACTCATTTACTATGAGAGCAACCGTGGCCGCCTCCTCCAGGCCGGTTGAGGGGCTGCCGCGTGAGGCTGCCGGTGTTAGGACCAGACACCCGGTGAGGCTTGGGGCCCCGGCTGGTCCCAGGACGGCTCCCAGGGGCTGAGGTGGGGATGCAGTGACAGAGCGCCTTTGCTTCAGTAAACGCTGACCTTGCCACCATGACGCTGTGTTGTGCTCTCAAACGGGAAGGCTGACAGAGCTCATGTGATTGTATTTGAAACAGGCGCGACCCTTTGCTTCAGTAAACGCTGACCTTGCCACCATGACGCTGTGTTGTGCTCTCAAACGGGAACTGACAGAGCTCATGTGATTGTATTTGAAACAGGCGCGAGCACGTCCTGTCTTACGGTGACCACGAGAGCGGGTGACTGTGCACACACAGACACGCAGAGCCACTTACCGCTCGTGAAACCAACACTTGCTGAGCGTCTATTAACATCCAAAATCGGTCACAGAGACACCAAGTCTCCCTCTGCTCCCTGTGGGGTGGGTTTTTGTATTAACCAAAGCCCAGAACCTTCCCTGGGACCTGCTGGATGCACAGGTTGGTTAGGTGAGAGAAGGCGGCCAGCGGCTGAGGAGACGGCAGACTCAGTGGGCCCCTCTCTGCCCTCCGTGGGCTCTGCACCTCGTAAGCCCACCTAGCATGCCACACACGACGGGTCGCACGAGACCCCGCTTCTCCTGCTCCGTGCTTTTGTACCTCCGTTTTATTGCAGTGATACCCAGCTAGACAGCAGGTCCTCAGTAATGTTTGCTGAAATAACTATAAGGTTCAAAATGCTCTAATAGCCACCGCTGTTCACTGTCCGCCTACGATGTGCTGGCACCATGCTCATTACCTCATGTCATCCTTACAGCGATATTCCAGGACGACAGCACGATCCCAATCACAGATGAAGAGGCTCCCAGAGGTTATGGACCGTGTCTCAAATCACACAGTCAGAATCATCGGGGCTCGTGTCCCCAGACCCACGTTTTTAGGACTACACGATTGGGTCGGAGGAAGAAACTGGGTCTGTGATCAGGCCGTGATGTCTTCACAGAGGGGTGGTGCCTGCACTGGCCTTCGAGGAGGGGTGCAGGTCTGAAGGTAGAGAAGGGGGCGTGGGGAAGGGCCTTCCAGGCATGAGGACAGAGCCACAAAAACGGTGGGACAACGGGAAGGTGCAGTCCCCCCGCCCGCACCACTGCCACCCCCGTGCAGGACGCCCCGGGCTGGTACGTACAGGTCAGCACGGCCGGGCAGCGGTTCTTGGGCATGTTCTCCTCCGTCTGGGCCACGAGCGAGCTGCTGGGCTCCGCCTGGTAGGCACACAGCGCCTCCCACTCACTCTGCAGCCGGTTCCTGTTCTTGAGGTGGTCCTCCATGTAGGACTGCAAAGTGAGACAGGACCAGGGACAGTGAGGCGGGGGCTGGCAGACCCAGCAGGAGCACAGGCCGGCCAAAGGTGCACACGCAGCGGGGGCGCCACCTCTCCTGCCTGCTCCTTCCAGGGCATGTGCTGTGCCTCCTACGCTGCTGAGCCTGCGGTCTGCCCTTGAGCTAGCGTGAGCCCATGAGACGTACCCACACGGGGCTGCATCTGATTCACCCAAAGCTGGCTCAGGCCAGTGTCCAACCAGAGTGCAGGTTAACGGGATGGAAGCAGTCAGGGAGGTGGGCACCCCGCTTGGGGGAGGAGTGTTCCCGTGGCGTGGAGAGGAGCAGGCATGGACCCTGGCATGTCTGGCCGGGGTGGTGGGAGCCGGGGCCAGAAGGGACACTCTGAATGTGTGGCAGGGACATGCGGACCCACACAGTGGGAGCCGTGGGAGGTGTGTGAGCATGGTCTGTGGGGTGTGCATCTGGTGCTTGAAAACACACGAGAATGGCGCTCTCCGCAGCCAAGAAGGAATAAGTGCGAGCTAGAGCAATGGTCCACGGGGAGGAAGCGAGCTGTAGATGGGTTAAAAAAGGGGCTACACAAAAACTATTAATAAGCCTCAACCTGGGAAAGCACCTCATTAGATAATGTTTTGCATTGTCCTTTTCTCTTTCTAAGAGAACGACTAGTTACTAACAGAGACTATGTTGCTATAATTCCTTCGAATTGTTTACCTGAAAAATAGAAAACACACTGTTTAGAAACTATTTTATAAATCCAATCAAAATCATGTCAAAGTGGTTAATTGAGAAAGTCTGGCAGATAGTCACAGAAGCTGCGCCCCCATGAGATCCTCCAGAATGGGGGAAAAGCCTTGGGTTGGTCATCCCAGTGGGGACAGACCAAGAGAGGCAGACATCGCTTCTGCTTTTCTGACAGCCAGGAAGGGGCTGGGCGTCACCCTGTTCAAACAGAGCACCTGTTACTTAATTAAGAGCTATCGTTTCCTCAGACATGTGCTAACAATGCACAGTGCATGTAACACGTGCATGGTTTCATGAAATACGTGCACCACTACTATACGTGTGTTTGTGGAAACACACGTATCAGAGAGATGCTGGGCAATCAGTTCACCAGTGAGATGGCAACTCAGACCAGCCTCCTGGTCGGGCTGTCCCTCACACCCGTTTCTGTCCGCACAGAAGTCGTTTTTCTTATAATTGGCATACTTTTCTGAATCCACTGGGTGTGATAAATTTAAGATACTGGGCTGCACTGATTTGCGCTAAATATTAAACATCTTCTAGAGTTACACAAGCTAAAAACGAACAAAAGCAAATATCTGGACCCTTGGCTGCTGTGACTCTAATTTCTCTGGGCACGTGTCCGTGAGCAGTGACCACTAGAAGCAAAGCCCTCCTGAACATTCCCTTCCACAAAGACAGCCTCGCGGCCAGCACAGCCCGTTCACGTCTTACCGACCTGTTCTGCAGAGAAAAGGCCGCAATGTTAAGGAAAAGCACTTCGAGGGGCCAAACCTGGATGCGTTGCTGTACACAAAGAAAATAATGGTCTTGTCCTCTGACATTTTGCTTGTGGGTTTCCCATGTGCCATGTGTCATACGCAGACACAGGTTTTCAAGTGTGTGCCCACGAGAAAATGAAATACACACATGTGCACACACGGTCCCTTACTGCAAGGCAGCAGGGTGCCCGACGTCTAGCCAGGCGCTCACGCCCCCTCACTCTTCACCCCTCCTCCGTCAGCCCCACCTGTCACTCACCAACACCCCCAACTGGTCAAAGGAGCCAGGATGGTCCTGCTCGTGGTCCTACCCTGCACTGGCCCCACTCCTGGTGACAGAGAAAGAAAGACCAAGAAAGGACTGGGGTGCGGCTGCCCTGCCCAACACGGGGCGCCCAGGCTAAAGGAAGGATCTCGAGTCAGACCATCGGGCCGTCTCATGAATTTTGACCAAAGATGATGTGAATCCTCTCAATAAACACTGGCTCTGCTTGCTGCTCCGACCGCGGCAGGCTTCTGTGCCGTGGGTGTGGAAGCTGTGTGCCGACCAGCGCGTGAGACCCGCATCTGGGTGTGCACCGTGTCAGGGAGGAGCCACTGGGTCCCGGAGGGGGGGACAATGAGGCAGCCTGTGGGAGGGCTCGGGGTATAACTATCCTCCCCCCAGCCCTGCTCAAGCCACTTAGGGAATGGCAGACGTCCGTGGTGCCGATGATGGGGAAGCACACTGATGACCACCAGCCCCGTGTGGGGAACACTGTTTCCAGGATGCCTCGAGCCTCAGGAGCACACCGTGCTGGTAACAGGACCTCATGGCCGCTCTAAGCCCAGGACATGAGCCCGTTCACTCTCCCCTGCCAGCTGACACCCATGCAGCCCTCCCGCTTCTTTGGGTGCGCAGGAGGCACCCCACGGAGATCTCCTGAGTCATGAAATCAGCAAAGTTCAAATGGCTCAACCTAGAAAATGTAACTGCGAACTGCTCCTTCTGAGACAATTGTTGCAGAATATAAGGTACATACTTTCATATCAAAGCCATCCTAATGAGGAAAACACTTTTTGCATGATATATTTGAGTTTTCTGAGAATACTGGCTGGCTCGTTGATGGAGTTTGGATGTGTTGTCCCCTCCAAAACTCATGTGGAAATTTGATCTCCAATGTGACAGTGCTGGAAACTGATTGAGTCGTGGGGTCGGATCCCTCATGAATGGATTAATGCTCCTCCCTGTGGGGTGGGGGTCCTGAGTGAGATCTCCCTCTATTAATTCCCGAAAGAGCTGGTTGTTTAAAAGACCCTGGCACCTCCTCTCTCTCTGTCTCACTTCCTCTCCCATGTGATCTGCTTGTACCTGCCGGCTGCTGCCACTTTCCACCATGAGTAGAAGCAGCCTGAGGTCTGTGCCAGATGCAGCTGTCCCAGAATCATGAGCCAAATAAACGTCTTTCCTTTTTAAATTACCCAGTCTCTGGTATTCTGTTATAGCAACACAAACCGACTAATACACTCGTCTAGCCTAAAATCTGCTGTGTGTGCGTGGTGGTGGGGGGGGGGTTTGGGAAGTTAGCGTAGTTCTGGCAGAAGTGCACAGTTTCGGTATGTCTCTGTGGTTACTCTTCTCAAGGTCGGCTCATGTACAGTCCTACAAACAGATGTAAAATGGACCCTGGCAAAATGACTTTGGGTCCCAGCTTTTCTTTGGAAAATTCTCTTTTTATAAAATCCATCATGAACAAATGGGCTTCTTTCAATAAAAGTGGATAGATTCTAAAATGCTGAACTGTGGTCGGTTTAATCCAATCTCAAATGTTGTCTGCAGAGGGTCATTGGATATTATCTTAATCCCTGTAAATTGCAGGTGCTTAAAATTTTACGTTTATCTTAACTATGGGAAGTGAAACCATATTGCAAGTTCACTTGAATTCTGAATGTGTGGGGAGAAATATAAACTGAGCCTCTCATAAGCAAGATTGGGTGGTAGCTGCTGATGTGATATTTTTCCACTGAGAGTTAAGTCATCTAAAGACATACTTTATTGTATGAATCTTGGGATAAATGTTTCATCCTTTCAGCACACACTGCTCCAGCAGACTCTGTTTCTCCTGTTGTGCTCATCTCAATTTGATCTGTTCTGTGTTTTTCTATTAATATTTTTATGAAACATCGCTTATTATATTAAACTGATGTAATTTCCCCAACCACATTTTAGGAGTCTCTCTTCTTGTGGTTTGTGGAAAAGATGCTTTTTACCTACGAGCCGTGGGGAGGCGAGGCCTCAGTAGTAAAATAACATGTTTCAAACAATAAAAGCAAAAACAAAAAGTGCCACAGTAACTTAATATCCTGGGGTCCCTGCCCTTCAAGGATGTGGGGAATGTGAACCAGAACAGGTGTGGCAACCCCGAGACACAGCCACCCTCTGGAAGTGTCACGTAAATTAACAGGTAATTTGAACAGCACTTGTGGTCTCTCCACAGTGGGCATTTGGTTGTAGGTGCTTTAAAAACTGGCATCTACATACTTTCACTTTATATACGAATGCATGTGTGAGGGGATGTGGTGGTGGAGGGAGGGCTTTGTTTTTTTAAAAACTCCAACTTTTCGGTTACGTAAATAGCACATGTAGAAAAGAACAGAAAATGAAGGTAAGCAGAATGAGAACAGAAGCCACCAGCAACCCGACCCCGAGCCAACCACAGGCTTCGATAAAGGCCACCCTCGTGGTGCACGCCTGGGCTGCCTTTTTCAGTGCTGGCCACCATTGTGTAAGCTTTGGAATCATCCGCGTTATAGAATTTTCTTTTTTAAGCTCAAAAGATGCTAAGGTGAGGCTCACGTCTTATATATGGGGAAACCAAGGCCTAGGGATGTGAAACGACCGGCCCACAGCCCCCGGCAGCCAGCGGTGGCAGCAGAGCTTGCGCCTGGTCCCTGAAGCATGCTGCTGCTGGTGTTCAGGCCTCTGCCCCAGACTTCTTACCACCACATCACCTTCCAGCTCCATCCTCACAGAGCCACCCGATCAGCACTTCTGGTGCAAAATACAACCTGTTTCAAAAACCATCAAGGGTGCCCAGACTAGCATTGTCCTTTGTTCTAATTCCACTTTTCTAACCTATTACTTTTTATCCCAATAAGACCCTATTTCCCACGGTCTGATGCTACCCATGCCCCCAATCCTTCTCTGCATTTTGTCCATGCAAATCCTCCTGAAATGAATCCACCTGGACTTTGACGTCCAGTTCAGCCACCACCTCCTCCTTCGTGAGTCTGACGGGACATGCCCATCACGCCCACCCTGATCTTCCTCTCCTGCAACCCCCACATGTAACACTTGCTATGTAAAAAATACATCTCCATGGCATTAGTCGCATCTTGCTTTGTGCTTTAACTGTGGGCTCCAAGCTCGATTCCTCTCACGAGATTCATTTTTTCCTAGGGCGGGGACCGTTGTTTCATGCACTCAGCATGCGCAGTGGGCACACAGTCAGGATTTGTTGAATGATTATTTGCAACCTAGAAATTTCTTTAAGTAATTCGTATTACAAATAGAAATTTTAATTGATGATGGGCATCCAAAAACATTGCCTTTGGATCTCCTGAAACTGGGAAGAATTTCCCAAATAAGTAACATAAGAAACTTGGGATGCTTCATTATACATCTCATCCCTGCTTCGTCCTTTCTGTGTTATCCAACAAACATCTTTACAGCTGTAGCCAAATAGGAGGTGCCACATGCTAGTGTTGCCATGGCAACCTCAACTTAACGGCGATCTTATAAATCTGGAGCAGCGGCAGGAATTCAGAAAGCTCTGCTCCCCAGCTCTTCCCCTTGTCTATGTCTTTGCTTTCTGCACAGTCCAGACCCCGGGTTAGGGCTCTGTCCCCCTGGAGCCTTCCCATCTGGACATGGGATGTGCAGGTGCTAATCACCTGGAGCTGGGTCTCCTCAGTGGCTGGGAGCTTCCAGTGGGCAGGGTCACTTGGCATGGCTCCTTGCTCTGGGCTCTCCGCGAGTGCCTCTGACTGGAGCTTTAAGAAGGAAGCTCTAGCACGAGCAAATCTAAGTTGGTAGAGCTGGACAGCCCCCGACCAAGAGAAGGTGCGGCCCGCCAGCACGGGTGCTCCAGAATCACAGGCGCAGAGCCGCCGCAGTGCCTACGTGAGGTAGTTCTCACGGGGTGTTTGGAAGCACCGAACTGCTCATTAATGAAGACGTCCTCCAGGTGGAAGAGGACACCCTGTGTGCCTCTGACTTAGTACCCTAAGATCCTGTTACATTCTGAGACTTTTTGGTCACTATTTTTCTAGTGTCAGCATCAAGGGTCGGTTTCCAGGATCAAGAAAATATCCCATCTATTAAAATTAAGAGTTGTATCTCACCATATGCGACAAGCCAACGTTTGGTAGGAACGGGCATCTCACCGTGGTGGTCACGAGGAATGCAAACGCTGTCCTGTGCTCCGTGGCCCACGCTGGGTGACCCTGCTGCCAGCAGGTGGTGCTGCTGCTGCCTCCGCACGCAGGGACGGTGGAGTCTGGAGACTCGTAAAAGGATCATTTGGATCCGGTCTGCGGGCATGAGGATCCCTCATGTCAGACAACACTGGCTCACCTGTTCCTACAGGTCCCAGCTGCCAAAGGTGCTTGAGGAAACCCAAGGGGTGGCAGGATAAAGTAGGACGTTAGCTCCATTAAAAGTCATAGAAATTGTTACTTTGGCATCTCTTAGCACTAACAATGATGGAGTGAGATACTGGGGAGATTCATTATTATTATTAAAGAGAACAATGAAAATTAACTCTTACTTGCAGTACTAAAACTCATAAGGATGGTGAACTACTTAAAAGTACACAAACGAGATCCATTCAACATTATTTCACTTAAATCATGACGTACCAAAACCACTAATGTCATCATAAAGCAAGTCTTCACACACCGTGGACATTCGTGGGCCTATAGACATGGGATGGGAAGAAACTGTCCCAGCAAAACTTCATTCTTGCAATGATGTGGACACAAATAAACGTCCACCCACCGCGGAGCAGGTGCAGTGACGAGAGCTGGGTTTGGAGGATCCAGCTGTACCCGGAGAGCTGCGTCTGCGTCTCTCTCTGCACTGGTGCCTACTGCGGCACAGCGCCCTCTAATCTGCTGATGCCATAATTAAATGTTTTGTTAAAGTGAAGAACACAGTCCATTTACATGTTCCTTCCTCGTGACAAGACTGCAGGGTTTGTGTCCTAGAACCACAAGTGACGTGAATGCTCTTACAAGCAAGGAGTAAGCTGCTTCTGCTGCCTTTTGGGAACATGACATTTTTTTCTTTTTAAAATAAACACTGTCACCTGTCTCGACTAACAGATTAAGGGGAAATGCTTGTGTTAAATGTTTGAATTCCAGAAGTAAGTCACTTGAATTCCAAGCAAAACAATGAGAAGGTGGAGGGAGAGTGGCAGCGAGGCCCAGTGTCTTGGCTCAACACCCAGACGCGGAGACTCAGGGAACAGCGACCCGCTTGGCAAGGGAAGGTATTTTGGTTGTCTGTAGATTGCTGCATCTGGCACATTTTAAATATTATTTATTAGCATTATGCAGCAAATATGTTAAGATATTTGAAATCGGAAATGCCAAGTAGTACATGCAGACTCAAAGAAGGACACACATGGCTAAAGGATCAGACGATGGTTTGGCTATTTCCTAGCTTAGGAGAGGTTTGCTTGAAATAGGAACCATGAGCCACGCACTGTATTCAGATCACTCCCGATGAAGCAAGAGCAACGGCCCAGTGAAGTGACACGGAGGGAACCACCTCCTCACCACCTTGTTTCTTCGACACATCCCCAGTGACTTACAGTGGCATTACTGGTCTTACCGGAGAGGTAAAATGTGCACTGCTTTGGTTCCTCCAAATGAGGAACTTAAAATGCAGAGCAGATATGCACACATTACAAAGTGCAGGACCAGATAACCAGCTCAAACTCATGAGTCAGCGTGGAGTTTACCTGGGAAGAGTAAACAAGCGGTTTTGGAATTCAACTTCTGGGTTATGTGTACCAAGCCTAAAAGAAATAGGGAGGGACCAAAGGAACTTGGAATAATAAATGAAAGACCATTCATGGGGTCTTTTTTTCTTTCTTTTACATTTAAAAAAAATGGCTATTGCAGAAAAAAAATTTTTAAGGAGGCAACCTTCCCACATATATCTGTAAAAAGCTTTACTTCTCCCAGTAAATTGCGAAGTGCTAAACACAGAGGAATTTGCCCAGCAAAAGCATCGTATGTGGGCACTAGGATTGGCTTCACCAGTAAATGCAATTCAGTGTCATTCCCCCCACATTCCTCCTCTGGAAGCTTTGCTTCTCGAGCTAACCTGCAGTGAGGACCACATAGAACCTGCGGCAAGCACAGTGGCCCTCGGGAACAGCTCTCAATGCTGTCTTAATGTGATGTAGAAATGTGCTCCCGTGCTTTACATCAGGGGGTGTCAGAAAACTGCAAATTGTTAAAGTGGTGGAGAGAAACCTGAGTGCTCCAGAATGCGGGGCCTCCCGGCGCGCCCCAGCTGATGCCCACGTCGGGTGGAGAAGACGCAAAGTGACAGACCAGGAGAAGTACATGGGCACGGGACATGCGCCGGCACGGCTGAATTATCTCTTTCATTTAAAGCCCTTTTCATAACTGAAAACCAAAATACATGCAAGAACTAAGACCCTCTCCCCCATAAAGCTCTAAAGAAAACAAAATGCTTTTTTCAAAGGACTATTAGAAAAAGACTCTGAGAGGACGAATGCCTCACTTCTAATACAGGAATTGATGCACGGCCCCTGTACCTGATGTGGTTTGGGGAGAGCAAAGAGAAAGGAAAGATCTACTTTTTGCAAAGCAGTGCATTAAAGGGGCCTGAAAACTGGTTGAGTCTCAACCGTGTAGAACTGACCTAATTGGAAGCTTCAATTAATGTATTTTTCCTATAATTTTGGCTTTTGGTTTCTAAATCTAGAACAAAGCCCAGGACTGAGAGAAATCACGTGATAAGAGAGAATTCATAAACAAAGCCCAAATGACCTGCGGATAGTTCCTGGGGTCAGTGAACAGCTGACCTGTCTCTGGGTCNCAAAAGCATCGTATGTGGGCACTAGGATTGGCTTCACCAGTAAATGCAATTCAGTGTCATTGCTCCCACATTCCTCCTCTGGAAGCTTTGCTTCTCGAGCTAACCTGCAGTGAGGACCACACAGAACCTGCGGCAAGCACAGTGGCCCTCGGGAACAGCTCTCAATGCTGTCTTAATGTGATGTAGAAGTGTGCTCCCGTGCTTTACATCAGGGGGTGTCAGAAAACTGCAAATTGTTAAAGTGGTGGAGAGAAACCTGAGTGCTCCAGAATGCACCCCAAAGTGCTCCAGAATGCACCCTCCCGGCGCGCCCCAGCTGATGCCCACGTCGGGTGGAGAAGACGCAAAGTGACAGACCAGGAGAAGTACATGGGCACGGGACATGCGCCGGCACGGCTGAATTATCTCTTTCATTTAAAGCCCTTTTCATAACTGAAAACCAAAATACATGCAAGAACTAAGACCCTCTCCCCCATAAAGCTCTAAAGAAAACAAAATGCTTTTTTCAAAGGACTGTTAGAAAAAGACTCTGAGAGGACGAATGCCTCACTTCTAATACAGGAATTGATGCACGGCCCGTGTACCTGATGTGGTTTGGGGAGAGCAAAGAGAAAGGAAAGATCTACTTTTTGCAAAGCAGTGCATTAAAGGGGCCTGAAAACTGGTTGAGTCTCAACTGTGTAGAGCTGACCTAATTGGAAGCTTCAATTAATATATTTTTCCTATAATTTTGGCTTTTGGTTTCTAAATCTAGAACAAAGCCCAGGACTGAGAGAAATCACATGATAAGAGAGAATTCATAAACCAAGCCCAAATGACCTGCGGATAGTTCCTGGGGTCAGTGAACAGCTGACCTGTCTCTGGGTCGTCTTTAGAGAGGATTGCAGCAAAGATTAGCGATGCTCCCAAATGCTCCAGTATACGAAAAGCACAGCCGTCATCAGCAAGTTTGTGACTTCCACTAACCTTTGTGTTATAGACTTATAGAAAAAGAAAATCACAATTTTATCAAGATTTAAACTAAAACCCTGATGGAAAATGTTAATAATGAACGCATTCTGTTCAGAAACGTTCTAATTAATAAACTTAAAAGAGTAATTTTGTCCTTTCTATCTACTCTTACTAAGCAGGGGGAAAGGCCTGATAGTTTGTTTTATGCCGGGCATTCTTCAGTGTGGTGCTGCATTTGGGTGTGTGCGTAGGAGAGGGTGACAGAGGTCTCCTGCAGAAAGACTAAGAAAGAAGCTATTTAATAATAGAGATGATGACAATAGACCACTTTGTATTTTCAGGATGTCATTCTCAGAGATGCTCAAAGCATTTCAAATGAACAATTTTATGCATTTCATTATCTTATTTAACATCTTAAAAATTAAGGTTACGTGAATGTGGGTAAAATATAAAGATGAATACTTATAAGCAATGGAAAACAATTAAGAGAATTACACCATATTTTCCATAAATGTACAGCTATTAGTATTTAAATTTAGGGCAAAAAAGGTTTGCACGACATGCTGAGTGAAACCCAGATGCTGCCTCCAGTTATGGGAGAGAAAGTTAAGAGGTGCGCTATTATTTCAACTGATTCCCGCCCACGTGTTGGTTGGTTTAGCCATTTATTCACTCATTCAAGTGGTGTGATTAAGCTCATCCCACAAGCCCGGGGCGCCGTACGCCCTGGGGAGCTGCAGTCAGCGGGTCACAGACCCTGTCCTCATGAGGCTGCTTTCTTCAGCTGGAGGACAGACCACATACAAATAAATACATACGGCCTAAAAGGATGGTTTCAGATAAGAGCAAGCAGTAAGAAGACGAATCAGAGTGATGTGCCCATAACTGGGTGCCAGGTGGGGTGGCAGGGCGAGTGTGCCCAAGGCAGTGTTTGGGGAGCCTCTCTGAAGACCTGATTGAGTTCATTCCTGAAAGACGGGAAGGATCCCCAAGTGCACAGGACCACAGGGGGCAGTTCAGGGAGGGGCAGCCAGGGCTGGAGCCCTGGGTGGGCATGGCCTCGGCATGTTCCAGAAAGAGAGAGAAGGTCAGGGTGGCGGGGATGAAGAGCCCGGTCGCACAGGAACCTGCCGGCCTGGCGAGGAGGCAGGCGTTTGTCTTAAGAGCAGGGGGAAGCCATCGGAGAGTTTTAAGCAAAAGAGGTGTGTGACGGTGATGCTTTCGGAGGCTCTCTCGCTGCCGGGTGAGAGGCGATTGCCTGAGCTGGGACTGCTGCAGCTGCCCACACAGGATCACAGTGGCTGAGACTGGGCTGACAACAGCGCAGGTGGAGAGATGGGAGAAGCGGCAGGCGAGGGTTATGTTCTGGGGGCAGAACTGCCGGATTCGCCAACAGAGCCTGTTGGAGGATTCTGGCCTCATTATCTGACTGGTCTTCCTTATACTCCTAAAATTTATGCAACCCTTCAGTTTGCAAAATATATATATATTTTTGTCTTTTGTCTTTTTCTGTGTCCGGCAACGGATTGCAACCCTCAGTGTTGCCCCCGNGGTTTGCAAAATATATATATATTTTTGTCTTTTTCCGTGTCCGGCAACGGATCGCAACCCTCAGTGTTGCCCCCGTACCGGACTGGGGACCGGCAACGGGATCACAACCCTCGGTGTTGCTCCCGCGCCTCGCTCAGCCAGTGAGCGGGAACCGGTCTGTATGTGGGATCCGAACCCTCGGATGGGAGCGCCGCCGTGCTTCCCAAGCGGCGCACTTATCCAGTGCGCCACCGGGCCGGCCCCAAAATATTTTGTAATTGTTTAAAACTCTTTATTCCTCACACAACCACAGTGAGGAAAGACCTTGAGGATTCACTCCGAGAAACAAGGTCATAGCCTTTGTTTACCCAACATCAAAATCCCGGACAAAAATCTGAAAAACTCCACCAACAACCCTGATATTTCTAAAAACCTTGATGCTTTTGTTACATGGACAAAACATTCAGACATTTGATAGTACTGTTTAGTTTTCATCTTATCTGTTGTATGCAACCTCATTGAAGGTGAGTTTGTTCAAAGTACCATAGAAAATTAACAGCCAATAACTTAGCCCGAAATTTAAAATGTAAGAACAATCAAACAACATAATTAACCTGGAATACCTTGACATGCTTATCCACAAACAAGGCAATTCTGAAAAACAGACAAAGGTGAGCACATACGCGTGCATCTACAAACACAGCCATGCCATAAATGCATAGTGGCCAGTGGTAGTGCTGGCCAGTAAATTGTCCCCTGGTAGGGTGGGCATGCTGCCATCCCTCTTTCAGACCACCTGGGTTATTATATTTCTACTGCAATCATGCACTGCTTGCCAGACCAAAAAACTCTATGAAAGGTGTACAAATTGGCACAGACTGGTAAGGGCTTCTGTCCATTAAAACGCATTCGGACTGAAACCAAGGAGAAGGCAGGAATTTAAGACACGAAAGACGCCCGTCTGCACACGCGGTGTCACCTGCGCGTCCCGCCTGGGCTCCCACGTGTGAAGGGAGCTCGGAACGGCCTGAAGGACCCCAGCAGAGCTCCTGGCCCAGAGGTTTCGTCCACTTAGTACGTGTCTCCTGACATGTATGTGCGGATTCACCACAGGTCCCCCACAACTGGTCACAGGTCAGTGTCCTGAACTTCTAGAAACATAAAAAAGTGGCCTTTCTCCTGCTCACGGCCACACTGGGCTCTAAGCAGACAATGCCATAGACTTAGTATTTTAGTCTGTGCCATCAATTTGGTGGGAAAAATCAAAAGGACAAAGGAATACATTTAAGGCACGTTTGAGGCACTCCTGATAAGCTGATTGTTCTACTCTTGGTGGCGTTGCCAATGTCTGACGTAGAGCCTGGTACATCTGAGGTGATCAACAAACATTCATGCAATGAATGAACCCACTGAAGCCTGTCGTGGGAGCACAAGTCCAGGGTCACTGAGCCGGAGCCCCAGTGTGGCCCCAGGCTGGTCATGTATGTCAGAAACATGGGATTAAGGTAATAGTCACCCTCTGGAAATGCGGGTGAGAGACACTGAGCCACAGCAGTGTTGCTGATAAAACACTCTTGGACAAATGGGTACCACTGTTTCCTATGATAATTTTCTCTAGCAATATTTACAGTTCACCAACTAAAATCAAATGAGCAATCAGAAGGGCGGAAAGGCAGATTTCTATGATAAATTTTAATTTCTTCTAGAATATTCTCATATATTTTAATTTTTTCAGGCTCAGCTTGTTTCTCTGGGGCTAGCTAACAGACTCCCTCACCCTAACCTGGATATTTGGGAATATTGCCTAATCCACTCCCAGAATGCACAAGCAGGTCTGGATTCTATAAAATATTCATTCATTTAAAAAAAATTTGCACCCTGCTGTCAAATGTAGACAAATTCATATGGAGTATCAGAAAATGGCTATTTGAATGGCAAATGCTTTCCTCAAACCTCTCTTCCCACTAAAACATTTTCTTCGAAATTATTTTCATAAGAAAGATTAACAATTTCAACATTAGCTGCTAATCCCCTTTCATTTAAAACTCTGCTGATAAAATTCTTTGCTTGTCATTCAAATAGTAAGTAATAATTATAGATTGGAGGCTTCCATCTCTGGCTTCATTAATGGTAAATTGCATGGAAGTCGGAAGCATAAGTCAGCTTTGATACATCTCAAAATGCAATTTCCATTGCTTCCCTTGGCTATGTACAATTAATTACACAGTTAATAAGGGAAATATGTTAATGAAAGGAACATTATTCATCCAGACCACCTGCCTTTACCAAATATCTTTTGTGTGTTTCTCTTCTTGTAGTTTTGGTCTAAAGACAGTTTTGAAAAACTGACAATGTGGCGATTTTAAATACCACTCTGCAGCTACCTGGATTAAAACAAAGTCTAAAGAACAATTAAATCAATTGTATGATATTTCTACTGATTTCTACCTTTTAAAAGTTTAAAATACCTACCCGTGGTATTTTAAACTCCTGAAGTAGCTGCTTTATCAAACAAAAAGTTACTGTGAGGGTATCCTATTTCTACCAACGACACCGCTGTTTCCATAGATGAATGGAAAACTTGGAATAGATCACACGGGAGATGAGGAGATAATCATCCAAAAAGATTAAACTCTTCTGACTCTTTTCTCGTCCACTCTAAACCTCTCTGCTTGACAATAATTAAATCCTCTCATTCCATTTGGATAATCAAAGTTTGACTATAGATAGTTTAACACAGAAACCAATGTTGACCTTTACAAAGAAAGCTAATATCTTCTAAGCCTTCAATGAGGCACAGAATCAGAATAGTATAACTAGAAAAAGGATACCGTCTGGATAAAGCTATATTTCTATTTACTTTTTATGACTTGCTTGAACAATATGAAGGGATTTATTTGCAAATATGTGTTTTATGGCAAATTCTTATTAATATAAATCAAACACTCTCTTTAGAAAATGAGACTTGGATTCTAGCCTCAACCAAGTCCCTTTGACATATGAAGTATACTTTAGTCCATGAGTTATGAAAAATTCCATTAATGTCCAAAATTCCATTGAAAACCAACCTTGGATTCCAAAGAGTTAATAGGAAAGGCAGGGGGATAAAAGGGGGGAAAAAAGACTCATGGAAATGCAGTTCTGAGATAACCGAGCCCTTTAAAGATCTCCTCCCATGCTCACAAGTTGTAGGAGAAAAACAGAAGCTCCAGAGTAGACGCCATCCGCTGCCGCGCTCGCATGGCGGTGGCTGGGGACACATCCACAGACCAGAGCCCTGTGGGGGGCGTCAAGTGACCGGCCGGTTACGTCCACACTGGCATTCGGCGACTAGGGCAGCGTCGGTTTCTTTAAGATCCCTTGGAAAGCTGTTTTTGTGTGACTATTTCCATATGTTGTGTAACAGCAGACCCGCTTGTTTAAATGGCCGTCCACCCACCTCTCCCCGACTTGATGGTCACCTACAAAACTGAAATGGCCAATTCCAAGTCACAATGATAGCAGCAGATTCTCACGGACCGACACCTTCACTGTCACCCAACTGACAAGAAAAAGCCCAGAGGAGACCATTTTTTATCCGTGATGACGATGACAACAGGGGTTGTAACAGGGAAGCCTTTCGGGAAGAGGCGGGAGGAGGGACGTTGCCTAGCAACACGCCGACAGCTCTCGCCCCTTACAAAGCGGCAGGTCTTTTCTTAGCAGCAGGCTTTTATGCTCTGTACCAATGATGCACTCGCTACGATTTTCTGATGAAGTTTTTAGGAAGAATAAAGAATTCCAGCAGGTGCAGCAAAGGTTACCTAAGAGAGTGACACAGACATAAAAATTTTCTCCAACAGCCGATGAGAAACGCTGCATTCTGGAACACATTATTAGAAAAATATTTGCAGAAAATCTGAAAGTGTTCACTGAAAGTAGAATGTTTTGATTTTCTTTTTTTCCTTTTTTATCTTTTTTCGTGACCGGCAACGGATCGCAACCCTCAGTGTCACGCCCGTACCGGACCGGGACCGGCAACGGGATTGCAACCCTCGGTGTTGCTCCCACACCTCGCTCAGCCAGTGAGCGGCCGGTCTGTATGTGGGATCCGAACCCCCGGTGGGAGCGCCGCCGTGCTTCCCAAGCGGTGCACTGTAGCAGTGCGCCACTGGGCCGGCCCCAGAATGTTTTGATTTTTAACTTCCTAAAACCAACATGAAAGATACTAGCAGAGTGGGGGTCACCAGTAAAACAGGAAAAGCTCCTACAAGACTACAAAATTTATCTTCAACTCTCCATCAGCAAAACTTGCTAACAAGAAATGAAACCTACAGGTCTAAGTCTACTTCTACCTCCTCATGTGTTCTATGAGCAGTAAAATGGCTAAAATCTTGAAGAAAATGGAAAAATTAGGATTCAACAGTCAACCACAATAACCGAGAGTTGCCTGGTGATCATTCTTCTTCCAGCTACTTTGAAATGAGGAGTTTGAATACAACAGGGAAGAGAGTTGATCTGTCAAAAGGTATTTTCACTTTTTAGGGTGAAAAGTTAGAGATAAGACTAAGAAATGTATTTTTAGTCCTTTTCTGGCTCACCTGCCAGTCAAAATGTGGACCACCCAAACTGCACGCCCACGTGCTTGTCAAGGTCGGGAGGCTCAAGCAGTGGGTCATTGGATGTCACTCTACTGGCTCTTCTGTGCTAGCACGATACAGCTTGGAGCCCGCCCCACCCAGCAGAGCCCTGCCATTATCACAAATGCGCCTCTGGAACTTCCCTGCGGCCACCGCCGCCAGCCGCTCTGCCCACGGCCCAGCCTGGCAATACACGCCCACAGACGGCTCCTTCCAGACACAGGTGTGCAGGCGCATCCCACGGCCAGGTAACCCCTTTGCCTGCAAATGGAAAGTAGGTGTGGGATCCAGGCTGCGGCCACCGCCGCCAGCCGCTCTGCCCACGGCCCAGCCTGGCAGTACACGCCCACAGACGGCTCCTTCCAGACACAGGTGTGCAGGTGCATCCCACGGCCAGGTAACCCCTTTGCCTGCAAATGGAAAGTAGGTGTGGGATCCAGGCTGAATGTGGCCCTGCCTGGCTTTCTTCCATTGCAGACAACCACCTGCCTGTGGGATGTCTGTCTATTATGTGAGTGTGAAGTTGCTCTGAGACGCAAGTGTCACTGTGATGTGACACCAGACGCACAGACATTTGTGCCACTTCTCCTTTGTTTGATTTGCATTGAGCCTATGCTTCCAGCCCTATGGAACATTTTCCTTTATGAGACATCTAGAAATACTGGACAAGTGACACAGTCAGCTTTCCACGAACTGAAGGGAAATCCCCCAGAATCCAAAATGAAGAGGGGAGTAAAAACCAGACTGGGAGGTGTATGGCCTGAAGCCACCCAAGTCCACGCAGGAGGGGCAGGGTGAGATGGTTTCCTGTGTCTAAACCCAGAGTCTGGGGACTGCTCCACGTGGGGCCATGAGGAAAAATCCTGCCCTGTGGGGAGTTTCAGTGAGATCCAAGGCCCCCTCATGAACCAGGACCCTTGATGACCATGCTCTCAGTGAAAGGGTGTGCTCAGGCCCAGGAAGCTCATCAGCCTCCACGCGGGCTCAAAATGGGAAGATATTTGAACCATTTAGGGCTTCATCTTGGATTAAGGCTCAAATTTATAATATCTGAGGGATCCAGGGAGCCCTAAGGTGAGAAATTGATATAAAGATGGTCCTGGTTTAAAGACAGCCTGGAGTGTCTGGCAAAAGCATTCTTAAAACTTCTCTTGAGGTTAATGCCCTCAGCACATGCCACACAAAATTCTGAGAGATAACGTCCCACCAATGAGGAGCTTGTACTCTGAAATCATAGAACCCACCAGACAAGAACCTACCATGAGCAACTCAGCAAACATTAAAGAGCCGGATCAGACACATGAGAACCTAATAGAAGAAAAAAGCAACATGATGGGCAGATTTGGAAAAGAACAAAATAAACAACTGCCAGTGAAAAATACACCCCTTGAAATTATGAATACAGCAGATGATTAAACACTAGGTTAGACACTGCTGAAGAGAAACATCGTAAATGGGAAGATAGGGCTGAGGAAATTCCCTCGATTGTGGGACACAGGGACAAAGAGAGAAAAAGTGGGAGAGATTTAGGAGACATGGTAGTAAGAATGTCCACACACTTCTGCTACAAGAGAGAATGGGAGAGAGTCAAATTTAAAAGGTAAATGGCTTATAATTTCCTAGAATCGATGGAAGGCAGGAATGCTCAGGTTTAGGAATCACGGCAAGTCGGGAGCAAAAATAAAAATAAGTCTGCACCAAGACAGGGCACAAGGAAATTCCAAAACAATAATGGTGTGGCAATCCAGAAGAAAGTACAGGTGATCCAGAAAGAAATAGCCATCCGACCAGCAACAGTCTCCCCAACAACAACAGTGTCAGAGGCAAGAGAACAGGGTTTTCAAAGTAACGGGAGAAACCAGCAAGAATTTGATCTTGGGCTAATCTGTTATGCAAGTGTGAGGATTAATTAAAGACATTTTTCAGACAAAGACTGGGAGACCTATCCACTAAAGGACTGAATGAAGAATATATTTCAGGGGAAAAAAAAATTTACCCACAATAAAGAATTATGAAGTGAAGAGGACTGATGAAGGGGGAAAAACAAACAAAAACAGTTGGTAAAGTGAGTCAATCTGAACAAACATGGAAAATCAGTAATAAATCAGTGATAAAATGGTCCATTTAAGGATATAAAAACAACGTGAACTGAATAACCTGTATGTCAAAGGGGGAAACTGAGGTCAGGTCTAAGTTTCTGGGTTCATTTGAGAGGAGAGCAGAGATGCTAACTCCAGATCTTGTTAAATCAAGTACGGCTACTGACATTATCAGGATAATTTCTAAAATGCAACTGCAGAACTAGTCGAGGGGGAAGGAGGGAGTAAGGAAAAGTCAGTCATTCCCATAGAAGGTAGGAGAGGAAACACACGCAGCGTGCAGGATGCATGTGAAGCACGTATGAAATAAGATGTATGTGAGTGATTAATAGATGAGATTGTTTTTAGAACGATTTACTTGAACAATGTGGTTGTAATTTTATTTTCCATCACATTTAACTTCTTGCATCCGTGATAATAAAAGTGACTTTGCAATCTCTGCAGCATGTTACCAGGTTTCCCACAGAGTGTGTCATGGCTTTTCTTCCCGGCGGCACTGTCGTGTGGGTTATGTGATCGGCCGTGTTAACAGATGTCGCTGGACAGCGAGCCCCTCGGGTCGGACAGTCTTCACTGCAGCACAAACTCCACTCAGCTCCTGAGTTGCATTTCCTTCTGGCTCCAGAACAGAAAAGCCCCAGTGAAAAGTGGCCGGGACCCTTCAGTCTCTGGCCAGTGGATCCTGAATGCCCGTGCCTTCCAGCAAGTGTATACGAGTGAGCCACGAACGCCGACGCTCTTGGTCAGGGAGCCACAGCGGCTGCAGTGGCGTCCAGAACAAGCCCCACATGCCGACACACACACCGCCCGAGGTCTGGCCCTGTCACCGCCCATCTCAGCTGGGATAACCTTCTCCGCTTTCCTCCGTCCACAGATCTTGTGACTGTCCTATGGTCCTGCTCTGTCTTCCACTGTCCCAACGTGGCTGCACCTCTTTGATGAAGATCTTGCCTCACAGATCCACCTCAAGCCCCTACACCCCCCTGCAGGCTTCCCCCACACCCCAGCCCCTGTGAAGGACACAGAAGTCCTCTAGCTAAAGAACACGGCATGGCATTCGGTTAGTGTTTCTCTAGCTTTTCACCCCTTTCCACCCCAAACTGATTGTGAGCTTCTTAAGGGCAGGACTCTAATTGCCTGCTTCATCCAGAGCATTTCTATTGACCTATGTCCAAGAGCTGGGCTAAGGTACGACACGAGCAGAACCCAATTAATGAGTGTTCATTTATGAATTACTTGTGGCATTGTATGGTTTAATGAAATTTCAAAAGCTGCGTTTTATAAATCATGTTAATTTTACATACAAGGGGTCTTTGCAAAGCTCATAGGAAAATTAATATTATCTTTTAATTACATTTTCCATGCCTTTTTGAAGTGCCCTCATATTGCATGAACAATCAGACAGGTCCACCCTGGGTCTTGCATTGCTGGGCCATCATTTGATCCTTCGGACACTGTTCGCCTGCTGACGTCGGAGTCACCAGCAGGCCAGAAGAACACAGCCTGCTGTCTTGGCTCATCCTGTAAGGCTTATTGTCAGGGGTCCCGCTGAGTTCACAAGCAGCCTGTGATTGCGTCAGTTGCTGGGAACCCAGGAAGCACGTGCTGAGCGAAGGAATGCTTTCCAGACCCACCGCAGGCTCCAGTCTCAACGCTCCCCTCATAACCACTAACTCACAGACCTGTCACTGCCAAATGCAGCGTTTCACAACTGTTCACTGGATGCTTGATTTTCCTTACTCAGTTTTACCCAATTTATCCACTGCAAGAAGGTCTACCAAGCAAGGAGATGATAAAAGAGAAAACGTAAAAAGAAAAACGAGGACCCAGGGATGCAGGGCACACCTCGTCTACACGAATCGTCCCCCAACAGCTGAAGATCAATCCTTCCCATAATTTCTCCCACAGAAACCGGGGTCTTGGGCTCTGCTATCGGTGTGGGGCCATCAGAGAAAACCTGCCCTGTGAGGGAGTGGGGCCTGAGGCCCCCGCATGAACCAGGGCCCCACCCTCTCTGGAGCCCAAATGTGCAATCACATCAGCTTTAAGTGTAAATATATCCTAGTAAGATGCCACAGGCTCTCCTTACGAGGTGTGACTGCTTGTATGTCTCCCTGGGGCTGGCGTGGCAGCAGGGGACGGGTTGATTTGGGTCTCAGAATTTTTCTTTAAGCAGCAAGAAAACACAGTATGCTGGAGACTCAGAGAGACTGAAAAACAAAGCACCAATATTGTTCCAGCATTTTAACAGCAATTCAGATTTCTTTAAAAAAAGGACGGATCACTCCTCCTACCCCCCCCCCCACAGCAGACAATCCCACGCCCCCCAGTAGAGACTGATGACTGAAAGGACGTTTTCGCCTTGTGTCATAACCAAAGCACCCACAAAGAGTTGCCAGCAGAACAGCTGCCACCGCAGTGCCAAGTGTGTGGGTGACAGTGGCTGCTGAGGCTGACTGTAGCTGCTGGGCCGCAGAAAGCAGGGCAGGACACCAACACCGCAAGTCGCCCCTGGGAAACTGCTCCCTGGCTGAGCGTCTGTCACCTCTCACAGCTACCTCACCTGCGACATCCCACCCAGGGGTGCTGCTTGTCTGCCATTTCCACGAAAGCACCTGCTGGTTGCTCCAGGGTCCTGCTCAGGTCAGGTGCAACGTATGAACCGCCCATGCTGCTACTTAAATGTGCTAACACTCGCTGGCTCTTTCCTCTCCCAAGGACCCACCTGCAGATCCGCCTTCACTCAGAGTGACGTGGATGGGGTTGGGAGGCCAGGCTCTGGCCAGAAAACGTGAGCTGAGCCTTAAGAAGAGGCAGAGGCTTACACCATTCACTGGCCTGTCCTGCAGACTGTGAGGGTCCTGCCACCAACTCGAGCAGTGGGTGGGTGAAAGTGCAGGCTGCGGCAGGAGGCCTGGGCTTGGCCAGCCCTGTGGGATTGGCTGCATGCTCCACTTGCCTGGCGTGGGGGGCACAGAAATGCACCCTATTATGGGCTGTGGGTGGAAGACTGGGGGCCTCTCACTTGCCGTGAGCTACCAGGAAACGCTGGTGTGGGTCACGCATCAGTCCTTGTAGTGGGCTGTATGTGCCCCCCGCCATATGTGGAAGCCCTAGCCCCCAGTACCTCAGCATGTGACTGTACCTGCAGACAGAGCCTAAAAGAGGTGGGTAAGTTAACATGAGGCCATAAGCTGGGGCCCTATCCAATCTGACAGGCATCCTCATAAGAAGAGCAGGAGACACCAGGGATGCACTAGCACAGAGGGACGGCCGTGTGGGGACATGCAGAGAAGACACCCTCTATGCCCCGAGGACAGCAGGCTCAGGAGGAAACAGCCCTGCCGATGCCTGGACCTCAGACTTCTGTCCGCCAGAACCATGAGAAATACACTTTAGTTGTTTAAGCCACCCGGTCTGCGGACTTCATTGTGGCAGCCGAGCACACTAGTGCAGGCCCCTTGCGTCCAAACACCCCACAATGGCCAGTGTGCCCAAGCCTTCCAGGGCCACTCCTGTAGACATCACCTGGCAAGTTATTCTGTAAATGGCACCACGCTGCCCTGACCTGCAACACTAGTGTACAGTCCCACACACAGGAAGCACAGTCCACACCTGCAAACCGCAGCCTCATTCTGACGTCACCCTTCAGAGGTTTTATTTTTGTCTTCCTAAAACTTTACCGTAATTAATTGATATCACTGCCCCTGTTGGACACAAGCATGGCTGTCACATGTGGACTAATAGGTGGGCAGAGGCAGAAGCAAGTCGGTTTCATGGCCACATTGGGGCTGTGTAACTGTGCAGAACTTTTACTCAACAGGCCCCAGAAGCTGGTGGCCCTGCTGCTGTCAGGGGTACTTCTGAGACCATTCCTGGAAGGAATGAAGAAAGCCTCCCAAATGTATGAAACGATGCTCAATCTCATGCATGATGGGAGAAACGTAAATTAAAACCACGTTGAAATAGCAACTGAAAACTTGCCAGTGGCAAGGCTGGAAGGCTGGCACATCCCAAGGCTGGGGAGGGCCTGGGGACACAGGAAACATTTCTTCTTAGTTGGTGGGACCTCAACTGGTCAAACATTTTGGCAAGAAATGTGGCAATTTTCTCAAAATAAATGATAGGTATCCTGGTTGACCCAGGACCTTGCTTCTGGACACACGGACCACACGTATTTTCACACAGTCTATGTTGTCTGGAGTGGCAAAAGTTTGAAAATTGCCTAAGTTGCCCCTATTTGAAACAATAAATAAATTACTGTACATCTGATAACGGACTAGCACATAACGGTTAAGAAGGTCGAGGCAGAGTCTTGTACATGCACATGGAACCACCTCCCGGTCGGTGCTGCACGAGAAGAGGACACAGGAAACAGTAGGAAAGTGCCCGGGGAGGGACTGGGACCAGGAGCCACAGCTGGCAGGAGCATCTGCCCCCGCCGCCCACCTCCTGCCACGCGCGGGTTGCTATGAAGACGTTTTCATTAAGCACAGACACAGACACAACGCTGTCCTCACGTCTGGGCTGTGGCGACTGGTTTTCCCGCCTTTACTTAGTACAATACGACAATTAAAGCAAAGTGTAAATTTAGGTCACCGTGAAATTGCTTTTAAGAAGGTGCAGGATCTGAGGACTGGAAGTCGCTCTGGGTTTGAAGATTGCTGTATGAAGGCCCTTCTTTTAGGGATGAAGGGGGGGGGCTGCCCAGCTCCACAAGGCCCAAGAGCAAGGGTCCTTGCTGACTGTGATTAAACACCAGCGGTGTGCCAGGCACACAGTAGGCACTGCACGCACAGCACCGTGTCTAATTACCCTGCCTCCCGGCTCCTGGCCCGTGTTCCTCCCACACACGAGGCCCACGCGCAGGCGAGGCAAAGAGCTGCTGGTATCCACCTTGCGTGGGTCTCAACAGTGTCCATGACCAATCACAGAAGCATCCACCAGCAATGACAGCACAGAAGCCATGTGGACCCAGGACGCTCTAGAAAACCCACACCAGCAAGTCAGGACTCAGGACGGACACTCCAGGTGTAGGCCAGGCCCACCGGTCATGGCAGCTGTTGGGAGGTCAGGCCAATTCAGCTTGAACTGAACTCCAGTTGACATCTGTGTTGCTCTTCAATGGGCTTCCCAAGCCTACAGCAGTGACATTAGGAAATCCCGAGGTCTTCAGAGTTAGCGATTCCCATGCTGGACATTCCCCTTGTCCTAACGGAGTCATCTCATGCCGGCTTCCCCACCTTGCTCCTCTGGTGACTTAACGCAGTCTCAGGAGGTCTGACCTGGTAGCCCATTGCGTGTGGCACGAGGAGGCTTCACACCCTGCCCATCAGAGAAAGATGCCCCCGAGGGACTTACCAAAAGGGTGGCTCCATCCCCTCCCCATGCTGGGAGAGACGGGGGAGAGAGGCACTTCACTCCCATGGAAGCTCGTTGTGTAAATATCAGGCAGTGTCCAAACAGCAAGAAACGGCGCCTGCGCAGAAGTATGCTGCCCAAAGGCGAGCCTGGGAGACGCCAGGTCAGCAGCACTCCGTCTGCTCCTGCAAGTGCACGTGCCACAGAAACAGGAGCAGCCATGTGTCCCCTGGCCAAGTTTAACTCAGTGGGTCTCACTAACCACCCAAGCCAGTGAGTGAGGCAGACAGGAAGGAAACCTGCCGTGGAGTTAAATTCTTGGTGGCCCAGCTACCATCATCCCGGGACAGTGACCATCTGTACCCACCATCCACGAGTGGACAACGGTATGGGAACCTTCCAGAAATATAAGGTGCTAATTGTACGGGCGCAGACACCGAGGCCTGGGGAAGCGCGTGCCCAAGGCCATGCTGCTGGCGGCACTGGTGAGCCCAGGCCATCCAGTGCCACCTCTTCCTGCCCACACGTTTTCAAGCTTTCCCGTGAGGCGTTAACTATGCTGCTGCTGAGAGTGCACAGGCCGGGAGCCGTGTGCCCGGCAGGTGAGGGAGGGAATGACAGAAGAGGTAGACACGGCCCCAGGTGCACAAGCCAGCAAGACAGGCCTGGGGGTCAGAGCCCTGTGTTGCCAGCACGAAGGTCAAGGGTTCGGGTCCTGGAACTGGCCGGACACCAAAAAACCCAAAACAACAAGAATTAATTTCACCTGTTTCTTTAAAAAAACCCATCCAGGCTCCTAAGTGGGGGTCCAGCAAATGAGGAGGAGGAGGCTCACGGAGGCCCCGCGGCCACAGCTCGGGCCGTGCAGGGGTGCGAGGGCCCCGGGCGTGTGTGGCATCCCTCCGTCTCAGCGAGGACACACATCATGCGTCACGTGGCATGGCCTTTAGCAAACACTGTTGGCGACTCCAAGTGGAAAGGGCAGTGCGGGCCCCTCAGGGTGGTCGCCAGACCCCGTCGCTTGCTTCAGTGGGTTCATCAATTGTCTTCTGTGGTGACGGGAAACCTTGATCCCTTTTTGTCACGTGGTAACTTTTCAGTTTTCACATATTTACATCACCGCTCTCAGTTTTATTGTCTTCATCTGCAAAATGGGCCCAGTAATGGCTGCTACGTCGAGGGTTCTTAGGACAGGGGCTGTCACACAAACACTCGGTGACACTCGTCCTCATAGTTGGTAATTCCAAGGATAAAGGGAACGCGAGGATCACACCACATTCTCACTTTCAACGTGGATGACGGTGCACTTTTAAAAGTACTTATCAGCCCCACTTTCCTGAGTTAAGTTCTATGTTCTTTAAGTCCGAAGGGGCAAGTATTAACCCACTCATTTGTCAGTCTCCCACTCCCCAGCGGGCGTTCTCGCCTGTCTACACAGCCGTTTGTGCGCAGTTCCTCCTCTACGCCACGGTTCACGGCTGACTCACGCATCATTAGTGACTGAGGACGGGAACACTGATCTAGACGTCCTCATGCAGAGACAGTCACGCGGAAACGTCACCCTTCTGAAAGCAAGAGCCATACAGAAATAGATCTTTAAAAAAAGTAAATTCAAAGTTGATTCTTTACCTTACAAAAGGAGGTGACAGAACTTCTTCAGAAGCCACGTCCCCTCACATATTTAAAATACAGTAGCTTTTATAATAGTTCTATGAAGTCGCTTTAATGACATTGCTTGTTTTTCAGAGTTCTGAACTTAGCTCCGAGCAGACGCTGACAGCTTGTCTTGCAAACGCTTCTTCAGGAATGTCCAAGGTGTCGTGATGAGAGCGTTTCCTCCTCTTCCTCCCAGCTAGTCCATGAGCAGGTGCTCGTGAGCACGGACACCTGCTGACTCGCCTCTTCCAGGACAGTATGGGTGGCGTGCGGTCCCAGCCTCCTGGCACCCCCTTCTGGCTTGCACCTTCCTCTGTGCTGGGGTTGCTTGTCTTCCAGGGACAGGTGACATTCTGGGGCAGTTTTTCCCTGTGAGTTAGGCCCTTTTTTCTTTAGTTCCATCAAAAGAAAATAGGAATTCTTAAAAGGCACTTCCTAAGAAAATGAAGGCGAAACAAAACAAAAACCAAAATCAAAGTCCAAAAACAGAGAGTGGGCAGAGCTCATAGAGTGTGGCACACATCGCGGAGGCAAAGGCTCTGTCCAGCTCTGCTCTTTGCCACGATCCTTTTTCTTTCCGGCTTGATGATCACAGCTGCAGGCACATGCCGCCAGCGAGGCCTCAGCATGGGCAGCTCTGGCTGTTCACCTGTCTCCACCCCACGGAACCCTAGTGGGAGCTGCCGTCATCACGCTAGGGACACAGAGCCAGTGAACAGCAAGGCTCCTCAGCTTTGACACCAAGCGTGTGGGACCCGGAATCTGTGTCCCACCTCTAACCCGGCCACTCGGTGCACCCTGCCCGGGAGATATGCCCACCTGCCCTCCCATGTGATTCTTGCACCAGCCGTCCCTCTGAGGTCCCTGAGATGGGTGCATCCCTGCCCATTTCTCTTGCTCCACCTGCTGGGACACCAAAACCAGTGGTAATTAAGTCCCTCTCTGCAGTCATGTGACTCTTGGCCTCTTCCCCGTGATGACCGCCTGTAACAGGTGTCCGGTCTCATCAGTGGCTGCACAGCCCCCGCGAGTCTCATCACCGCAGCTTCCCGTCCCCAGAGGAGACCTCCTTTCTCTTCCCTGAGTCTCCTTCATGAGGGATGAAGCGTCAGCTCATCCCTCTAGAGGGGTATTTCTTTCCAGATTCTACCACCACGAGTGTCTAACATGAAATCACAGCCCTTTGCACATAAAGTAACAATATGAACACAGTGGGCAGAGGGCCCGTGAGAGGCCGGGGCTCTCAGAGCCTGAGGGCTCCCTGCAGGGGCCACAGCCCCGGCCAGCCCTGCCCAATGGTGCCCCAGTGTCACGGGGAAATCCTCAGCATTTAACTTCCTGTGCCATTTACGCCTTCCAAATTGCTTTGTGTTCTGTGCTACAGAAAACGTTCCAGTCTGCACACTGGCAGCAGGGCTTGTGATGAGTGCTTCCCAGGGGACTTGGCCAGTTTCCTTCCGACTTCGTGGGGTATTCCTGCTTCTACCCTGGTGTTCAAGTACAGCCAGCTTTTGCTATTTATTTCATCTTTATCGTAAAATGTCACACTTTGCCCTACGCTCCCTGGGAGCAGCTGAATATCAGGTTCCTTGGATTCACCTGGACTTTGCATAATCTATCTGATGGTCCATGAATCCTCACTATGTAGTTCAGTAAGATCACCATGTTACCTGTCTGATAAACACGAGCATTTCCTTATGAAGGGGTCAGAGTGACTGATCACCACAGAATTATCTTCCTTGTAGCTTTAATGAGTTGGGAAGTCAGTTATTCGGGCATGTTCCAGAGCACTGACACAGGCAGGTTGTCTTCAGCCTGTGCTGGGGTGGGAGAGAGCTATCCATGAGCCAGTTACCAATGAGCAAGACTCTGCTCTAATCAAAGTGTGTTCCTGTGGCCTTACTTGTGAGAATTGGCCTGTGGCTTCAAGCCTAAAAGATGAGCCACTTTATGTGCATTTAGCAGGTGAGAGCTTTAGTAAAAATGCTAACTGGGGCTCATGTACACCAGGTCTCCAGGCCCCTCAGCCCCTATACCAGGGAAATGCCTAGGATGAGACACATGGTGCTGCGAGGGCACTTGAACCCATCAGTAAAGTTAGGTCAAAGGAAGGAAAATCAGAAGCACCGAGAGAAGAGAAAACCCTCCGAGGTCCCGGTGCGATCCACGGCTACTTGTCCGCAGGGACTCTGTGCAGTCCCCGCCTCTCTCCACATCTACACACCACTAGTTGCCAGTAGCAACTGCCTGCTTTCTCGGAGTCAGGGAAGTATACATGGTAACGTTCAATTTTAAACAAAGCACTGATGAATGAGGAAGATCCAGTCTCCCTTGATTTAGGGGAGTTGGCCGATGTCATGTCTTAGGTTTGAATGTATTTCCAGATCTGGCGCTCCAGTTGGGTAAGGTGGTGAATGTGCATTTAGAAACGTGCCGTGTTAGAGTCTTGCGGCATTAAATGGCCTCTTCAGTGGGATACGTCACACGAGGGTTCTCACCGTCCTGGCCAGCTGCTGACGGGGTTCGTTCTTGGGGTTCAGGCATTTCTACTGAAATTTAACCATTGTGCTTGCTTTCAGATTTGCCGCTGCACATGTGAATGCCACAACACAACCTTCTGTGACAAACACAGTATTTTCCTGTTCCATCTGGACTCGAGATACCGTCAAATTGTAACTGAGTGTCTTGAGATTTGAGACTGTCAGGACACAGTGCAAGCTCTCCAGATGAGTGTCCCCTCAGCTAACTTGTCACATAAGCGTATCTGGCTGATGTGCTTGGCCCCAATGCTGAATCTCATCATGAATCTCAACTTTTGGTCTAGGATCCTTTTCTACAAGGGACAAGTGTCAAAATATTCTCTGAAGAGTCTGATCTAAAGTAACACAACTGCTATTCACCAAGAGAAGAAGTTCTATCAAAGTCAGCAACCGAGGGCATACAGTAGGAGCTCAATACGTGTCTGCCACGTGAACAATGAGCTGTCTGCTCCTGACTGTTGAAGACACTGGGATTCACTCCTGTCCCCGTCCAGTCAGCAGGAAGAGCGTCCTTGGCCGGCAGCATGACGTCGCAAGTCGGATGGAGAGGACGCAGGCAGAGGCACGCCGTGTCCTTTCAGCTCATGACCAGGAACCTCTGGCCTCCCAATTCTTCTTTCGTCTTGTTTTAAGTTATCTGGGAAGCAGGCAGCTGCATTCCTCAGTCTCCCAGGTCCAAGCGGGTGTAGACTTGAACGGCCACGGAGCATGACAGGTCACAGGGTCGCCCCAGCACCTTGGGTGCAGTTCAGCCGGTGAGGCCTCGGCCTTGTCAGCAGCCTCCTGGCTTGGTCTCCAGGCTCTGCCACGAGGCTTTTTACGGAAAACATGGTTTTCCAGCATTTTGTGGTCTAATTCCACCAGTCTGTGTTGTTATTAGATAAGCAGGTAAGAAAACCTTCCCCCCAAATAAATGTTTAACGACAGCAAGAAGCAGGGCCCATCCTGACACTTGGGAAATTGTTTCCCTGATCTGTAAGTGCAGCAGCGCTCCCGACAGGCACAGAACAGGGCTGTGCCCTCCGCCAGCGGGGCACTGTGTCTCCGGTGTGAGCCTCATATTTTGGCTTTCACAACTACTAACGGGAAGATGCCTGTGGCTTCAAGATCCAGGGACAGCCAGCAGCAAGTGCTGAGTCATGAACCTGCCTCCTGATAAAACCCGGCCTTGCGGGGACACTCCACATGTGCTCGCTGTGACCAGGACCTCATCCCTGTGCCTGCTTCCTCCAGAAGGGCTCCTGTGCAGCGCCGAGTGCCACCTGCACTTCTTCCCAGCCTCGCCGTCAATGACAGGCTGCCCGTCAGTGACATCCATTTACCCAAACGACGCTTGGTGAGCTGGGAACGAATGGGAAGGAGACAGCTGCTGCCCATTAGTCAGAGGCTAAAAAAGCGGCACACACAGTAGGCGCTGACAGATGTGCATCCCCACCGTGAAGCGCTATGCACGATCTCACACGTGGGCCAGTGCGTGGGGGCTGTGCGTCCCACACACGAGAATGGGAGGACCTCAGCAGTATTCCTGCTCACTTCACTAAGAGGATGTGCGGCTGAAAAAGCCTGCTCGGCAGCTGCGAAGCAGGGAGGCCTGGCCACCATCCCACTGCCGCTGGGTGTCAGGAGCCAGGTGCACCTGTAGGCACTACAGGAATCAAGCAGGGGCGTGTGCTCGTGTTTGTGGGGGAGGGAAGCACCCTAAGCCACTTCCTTCTGCTCCCCTGGCTGGCCCTCCCTGCCCCAGCAGACATGGGCCTTACCAGGATCATGTGGCCGGTGGAGATATCCATGTTGGATTGGACGGGCTCCTCAGACCAGGACGAGGTGCTGCTCCGTGCAGAAGGGCTGGGCATTGGGCCATCGCTGATTTGGGATGAGACGCTGTTGATGCGGGACGCATGTGGGCCCTCGGGGCGGTCCGGTGGTCGTGTGGCCATGCGCTGACGGCACAGCTCCTGGAAGACAGGGAAGTTGTCAGGGGTTTGGAGGCACGAGGGGGGAAGCCCGGCAGACCAGGAGGTGCCCACAGAGCACCCACCCTTTGTCATCTACCTCCTCATCCCAAGAGGCATAGTCCAGACAGATGAGAAGTCACCCTCAGGCCAACCTGCAGGCCCTCAGAGGGCGCTGATGCCAGGCCGGGATGACAGCCTGGCTTGACACACCCCATCAGCATGTGCTTGGGTTTGTCACAGTCGTGTGGGAAGAGGAAACCAGTCTTACTCTCTGAGAGCCTGAGAATAGGACACACACACACACCCTGTGGATTCAAGAAGGGGCACTGTGTCCCACTCTGTGATCAAAATGGAACGTCCTAGAAGAACACGACAGGTGGACCAAGTTAGGCATGTCCCTCTTTCATTAGAACTTGAGCCCTGTGGGAGGCAGGGGAGACTTCACATCACGCACTGAAATAAGAAATTGGTATCACGATCAGAGTTCTTGAGAGGAAAAAAAAGAATTTTATTTTGGTGTTTCTTTCTCTTCCCAAAACAACTTCCAAATTAACAAATGCCCATGCAGGAGAGAATAAATAGAACTACACAGAAAAAGGGACATACAGGGCGATGGAAAAAGGTAGACTGTCTTTCTGAGTAGACTACCGAAGACAAAAGTTTCTGAATTTAAGGAAATATCTCAAGATAACATCCCAATAAAGCTTCCGTGGGATCTTCGCAGGGTCTTCGACCTTCCAGTCACAGCATGAGAAGGGCATACCAGCACGTGGCATGCGTGGTGGCCCCCAGCCGTGGCCCACCACTGCCACGTGGCTTGCGCTGCTTAGAGTCTGGGGACGGGGCGGAGATACTCGTCAGCTGCTCACGTCACCTTCGACATTTAGCCTGGAAGCTCCCCACCACTTCTGACTGACAGACGTGGTTTTGGTAGCATGCCCACGGCGAGGAGGCCACGGTGGATTCCACCCTTTGGCCCAGTGGAAATATGACGGTAACCTGAGTCATCAAAATGAGTGTAAGGAAAAGTGTGAAAGAGAATCTGAGCCCAGCAGAGGAGTGAACGATGCGCTTACGGGAAGGGAGGCCGTAGGAGAGCAGCAGGTTCGAGGTTCCGCCTTCCCCTTCATGTTGGTGGCGTCCAGGGGCTGGGCCACCCACTTGCCCTGACCAGCAGCGCGTGTCAAAGGCCCCGCAGCCCCCCGAGCAGTGCTGCTGATGGCAGGACGCTTCCACGCCTCGTTCTTCTCCCCACCCGGCTGCGAAGGCCCCTGCAGAGCTTCGCATGGCTGCGGACGCCTGGCAGAGGACCCTTCCCCCCGCTTGGCGCTCGCTCTGGGGACCACACCAGCGTGTCCCGGGCTCCGTTCTCCAGGGCTTCCTCACAAGCCTGGCTGGACATGGGAGCTCTGCGTGGGCCCCTTTCAGGGCTGGCGTCCTGACAAATCCTCAGCTCCTGGTAGAGCAACCGGTGACAGGGAGGGTTACCGTGGGCATGCGGGAGGCGACAGAGGGGGATCGGTGAACTGCAGAAAAAGGCCCATTGCGGGGACGCGAGGTCTCAGAGAAGGGAACGAAGGCAGGGGCAGCCCGCGCCTGCACCCCCACGGCCTCCTCCCACAGACCTGCAAGCGCTCGCCAGCCTGCGGTTTCCAAGCAGTGACTTTGCTTAAGAAACTCACCCATTTTCTCAGAATCTCAAAGGCAAAGCAAAACAAAGACCACAAAAAGCAACTCACACACAGGGATCGTTTAAATCAGGCGGACGACACCAGGAACCAACCCAAGTACACATCTCATCTATTTCCCATTTATGCACACGGAGTGCGACTTGATTTGGGGGAAAGGCACACCAGGAAATATTTCTGCAGTAACTTCTATGGGCTTAATACAATTTGTCCAGAAAAATAATAAATGCAGCCAAAGCACAAAAACACCTGCAGCTTAGGCCATGAGAACTTAGAGTATGTCCTCCAAGAATGAGATACTCTGGGGAAGATTTGAAATGCTGGAGATTTATTCAATAAAAAATAATCAGACTAGCTATGTTCTACCCGTGAGTATTGCACTGATGGAGGAATCGCAGTGAAACCTGACTTTCTGTGTCCCTCAGTCCCACGGTGAGGAGAGGCCCCAGGGGAGGCTCATAGTCCTGGGGTCCTCGCTTGAGCACAGACTTCGTATGCAGACTTGGGCACATCACAAAAGGGTTCTAAGCCAATTTTTTCTTTTTAAAAGTGTAGGTAATAATATCCTTACTGTGAAGACTAGAAGAGTTCATGTGTATAAAATGCTTAGCACGGTGCCTGCTGCAGAGAAGCCCTCAAACATTGATCAGTAAAACAGCAGAAGTATTAGTGCAATAAAAATTAAAACTGTTCTCTAAACCAGAACGACACTCTTAGGGCTTGGCAGACGCAAAGATATTTCTGGAGAAATTACAGATTTTAGAGTTGGAGCGGCCAACCAGCCATCTACGCAAACAAATTTCCTAGTTTGGGGAGTGATTTGCAGGTTTCGAGCCTCGGTGAAGACCACACGGGTTGGTGGTGGCCCTGGGGAGGGGCAGGCCAACTCGTTACTACTTAGTGATGATTCTCCTTGTCGGTCTATATTTTGACAACAACAACAAATCTGTCCCCACTCTATACCCACCAGAGAGGAAGCCCTGAAAGCTTGGCCCGAGAGGCCGGGGCACTGGGTGGTCTCTCTGTACCTGCGTAGAGGAGGAAGTGCTGCAGGAGGGCGCTACAGAAAGTTCATGCGGAGATTCCTGTTATCTTTTAATTCCATTTTCTACCAACTGTTCGAAGTGCCCTTGTGTGTTTTCACAGTGAGAAGACTCACGGCCCAGGGGTGACCCCACTCTGAACTAAGGTTCCTCTCGTTGCACGTTTTACCTGCAGATACAAGCAGGTGCATCTGGCTCAGGTGGGCGTCAGCTCTGAACCGACTGCTGTCAAGTTTCTACACAGTCCTTTAAGGACTCAGCTCGTATGTGAGAGGTGGGGAAGCCAGACTTCGCAGGAGGGGTAGGTTGGAGAGGAGGCTGAGCCCACTGGACGGGATTGCTGGGACTGACGCCCCCTCACACTGCTTCTGCGAGGCCTGCCTGGCCCCTGCGCCGCCGTCCGACTCCAGCTGTTGCAGCACCTGCGAAGGCACACGCTGCTGCTTGCCCGGAATTGCACGATCAGGCTTCTGTGAAGCTGGCAGGGACCAGCCACCAAGGAGAGTCTCTGCTCCTCCACGAAACTGCCCCTGAAGACCGGACAACCAGGTTATCCCTGATGCACCATGACAGATTCCTTCTAGAAACCTGGACTCAGGAGACATTTGTTTCTGCAGAGGAACTTACATGAGAACTGAAAAACAGGTTTAACTTTGATTCTTCCCCTTGATTTCCAGGACATTCGTTCACTCACTCGTAGCACCTGGAGTCAGAATGCCTGATTTCAAATCCTGGCTTCAGCACTTACTGGCTGTGGACCTCGGGCAAACCGCCTAACCTCTCTGTGCCTCAGTTTCCTCATCTGTGGAATGGGGATAATTGTACCAACTTCACAGTTACTATGAGAATTAAGACAGGATGCTCAGAACGGGCCTGGCTGTGACCACTATTGTCAGTATTCATTTATTCACGTCTGGTTATCAAGCACACACTAGGTGTCAGATGCTGTGTTAGATGCCAGGAATGCCGGGTGGAGTAGGACTCACAGGGCCCTGGCTTCCCAGCGCTCACGGTCCACCCGGAGCTGGCCCTGGATGATGACGTGACGTGACGGGGACCATGTGTGCTGGGTTTTCGCGGGGAGGGTTGCCATGCAGCCAGCAGGAGGGGAACCTTCTGAACTAGCGGTCAGGAAGGGCCATGCAGAGATGACAGTGGGGCTCAGGTCACAAGGCTGGGTGGCCAGCTGGGGGATTTCTCCGCAGAAGGAACGGCACATGCAAGGACAGCGGGGGGGAGAGGAGGTGCAGGGCGTCCAGGTGCTGAGGAGCTCCGGGTGACGGAGGCACAGGTGCGAGCGGGGGAGGAGAGCTCCCAGCATCTGTGCTTTCACGAGGCCATGTCCCACTCCAGCCTGGCTGTGGCCAAGTCAGCGCGGTCCCCTGGCGGATGCTTTCCTGGGACCAGCTACAGAGTCAGTTGCTTCAGACTGCATCTCAGGACATCCACACGGCGCTGTTTTGCCACATTCTGCTTGGCCGGAAAGCCGCCTTCTGAGTTCCATCCTCGCACTGTCCCCAGGAGTAGGAAGAGGTGGCAGGGTCTGCTCTGCCCCCGCCCCTCCTGGCGAGTCACTTGCCCTCTCTTTCGTCTTCCTGACCATGGACACAGGTACGGGCAGCATGCTGGTCCCCGAGGAGGCTGCCGCACACATCACACCAGTGGAAATCGTGAGGACGTAACAATGACAAAGTCTCGAACTGGACTCTGAATAATAGACTGGCTGAGGACTGCCCTGTGCCCGCTCCTCGGACTCTAAGGCAGCAAGCCTGACTTCTGATGTTTCCCTTGATGGTAAATACCAGAAAGCCACATCTATCTACCTATTGTGACACAAACAGAGGCTACTCAAAGTTTAGCTTGAAATGCCCCAGTCTGGTGCACTTGTTGGGAGTGGAGACAGGCCCGTCCCCTTCCCAGGAACGGGGCTCAGGGAATTCAACCTCCGCACCTGGCACTGTGGCGTGTTCTGCGCGTACTACATGGAGTCCCTTCGTCAATGCTTGCGGCCCCCTTGCTGGGCCGCCCCGCCATGGGCTGGGGCTGCATCTCACCCTCCACGGTTCCTGGACGCTCTCAGGAACCTCCAGATGCTGGCGGGCCGAGGGACAGGCAGAGGGTCCACCTGATGCTGCCTCTTGGCTCATTGAGAAATCTCTGAGGGTCGTCACCATGTGGTCTTGTTAATTTGTCCTTTAGGTTGATTGTAGTTTGTAAATTAATAGACATTCTGCATTCCACCCATTCTCTGTACAATACCTTAAACGTTTTAAAATTTTCTAAGGAAAAGTGAACTTCTTTATACGAGAATGGAGAAAGATGTAGAATGTTCTTGACTTTGTAATGGTCTAGCCACGATCAAGGAGACTAATTTGATGGTTCTGAAATCCCATCTAGGTTTATGGTTCTGGGGCAACATGTCCAACCTGCTTTATGCAGATGCACCTCTAAACGACCCGCCCTCCCCCGACCTTAGGGGAGATGCTGCTGCACGTACGTTTCCCTCCCAGGACTAGAAAACTCAGCTCTGTGCAGCGCTATGTTCTTTATCTAACAGTATCGTCTACACCTGGAGAGGCATGCCTACCCAGAGTGATAAACACAGGCGCGACCCTACTGACCCCTGGAACGGTGACGGAGCATAGGGCGTGGGCATAAACACTGATGGAAGGGGGATTTGACGTTTACAGCACCAGCTGCGCTCACAGTCCTCTGCTGTGAGGCACGTCACCACCAAACTTCTGTGGAGGCTTGCAGAGCACAGGACAGGAGACACGTGCCAGCCAGCGACCTGACTGCCGCTGTAATGTGAACACTCTGTAAGTAATATTCTAGGTGAGTTTAAAATGCAGAGCTGTGGTTGTTAAATCTTCCTCTCCCCCCCCCCAAATAAAAAAAAAATAGAAGAGAAAAAAAAAATGCAGAGCTGTGATCTGGAGAGCACTTTACTTGAGCAAAAGACAACGGACAATGTTAAGTGAACTACATAAGCATGCTCTGAAGGAAACTGGCGACCAGCCCAGTTATGACTTGAAACTTCCCCAATCTATAATCCTGGCAGCAAGAGAAAGAGCGTAATTAACACCCGGGACACAGGTCCCCTGGTTACGATTACAAATACCCTGAAATGAAGATTGTAGGACACACAGATCTATCAACGATATGAACTAACAAAGGTGCAAACTCAGTAAAACCATGACATTCATCAGCTTCCCAATTGCAGGGACCCTCAGCAGGGCCCACAGGACGTCTTCTGCACAGGCTTTGTTACGAGCACAGGAGAATTTTTGGCAAATAGGTCTTCACTTGGCTGGACACAAGGTCCAGTACCTTCCAGCCACTTTACTTAAAAAAAAAATCTTATAAGATATTTAAGATCCAGACTAAGTCTAATAATAATAATAAAAAGATTCTGTTTGTGATCTGGGACACTACTTTAGTAAAATAATGATCCAGAGCATTTAGCTCGATGACCTTGAGTTTATAAAGACAATTACGATCTTTGCAGCAATTCATACGACTCAATAACCAACAGGTAATTAATTAAAAAGGAAGAAGAAAGGCAGATTTGTCCAAATGAATCTTCAGATCGTAGACGCAAACATGGAGCCAACCGCACCACAGAGCTCCCTTCAGACCGAGCACCAGGCTCGGTGGGAACGGGACTCGCCATGCGTCCCCGTGAGGGCTGGTGTGAGCCTGGCCCAACCCCCAGGACCTCCCACCTGGGGTTTGACCAAATTTGTTTTCTTTTCTCATCCCAATTCCTACTCTTTAGCAGCAAAGAAAAAGCCAATGTATACGTGAACTAAAAAAAAATGTCCAGGTATCTGAAAAGCAGCCACGTTGCTCAGCGTTTCGGGACGTCCATCTCTAGAAACTGGCTTCCTGCCTCCCTGCAGGTTTGCCCATCTTCCCTCCATCTGCTCTGTAGCTTTTTAGCTGTCTGGCCCCTCTTAGGTGTTGAGAAAATTGTTGAGGAAAACGGATGCAGACCATTTCGAGTTCTTACTGAGAAAGATACGTACACGGTAGTGGCAAGAGGACCTTGTTTGTAGGAGGTCCCCACAAAAGCAGCCATCAATGATTATACTGTGCCTCTATTCCTGAGGAGCAAGTATTCCAGAGCCATCAGTGTTTTAGGAAAAAAAATCCCATAGCAGAAAGTGAAATCCATCGTTGACAGAGAAAACAGGCTGCGGACAGATCCAAGATGTGCACAATGCAGAAGTGGACGTGGGGTTGAGGGCAGAGGCTCCAGGGCCAGTGCGTCCAATCCTGAATCCTGACTCTGCCACTCACAGCTGTGGGGCACTGACAAGTCGTCTACACTTCTGTGCCTCAGTTTTGTGGTCTGTAAAATGGGGTAATAATAGAACTACTGCATAATGTTGTTGGGAGGATTGAAGCACTTAGTACAGTGCTCGGTCCACGTTAAATATTCAATCAATGTTCATGTTTATCCATGTTAGAGTGTCTACTCCCTTGCAAGCTTCCTCCTTTACAGACAACTCTGCCACTCACAGCTGTGGGGCATTGACAAGTCGTCTACACTTCTGTGCCTCAGTTTTGTGGTCTGTAAATGTTCATGTTTATCCATGTTAGAGTGTCTACTCCCTTGCAAGCTTCCTCCTTTACAGACAGGCACAGAGAATGCTACACATTTAGCTGGAGGAGTTGGGACATCTGGCAGATCCTTGTTCCAGGACAAGACACCCCTGAATGATGGCCCCTGTGTGTGACCCGGTGTGACCACCATCCACTTTACCAAGGAGATGTGCTCCTCACCCTTCCCAGGTGACAGAAGCAGATTTTTTGTTTTAAAGAATGGCATTTTCCACAATCCCCCTAAATTTAAATGCTCCATCACAAAATAAACACGTGAAGCTTGTGCCACACTATTTAAAAATGTGCAAACGGTACAATGTCAAGAAAGGCGAGACGCAGCGTCTGCACCCAGCTGCAAAAACTCCAAGAAACAGTGAGAAAGAGATCTTCGTGCACCTCGGTTCTCCTCCAACTGGAGCCGACTGGAACAGAGTGTGAGCCGGTCCGGGACACGCCAGCCCCCACCACGGACACCCGCGCACACGCCCTGCCTCACACAGACCCCTGACCACGACAGGTCTGCCCTTCACAGCAGCAGCTCAGCCGGAGCACACAAGCATTTGCTCACACCTGGAAAGCTTTGCACTTTCAGAGCAAATCCTTAGGGTATAAGGATATAGACCAAGAGAACAATCACACACCAAGTTTGACACCACGGTCACCACCTTCTCTAAAGCCATTTGCTTCTCCGTGACAGACTGAGTCAAGGTCCTGGAATATTTCTATAGAATCCTCAAAGTATTTTATAATTCTGTATATACAACTTGCAAAATAAGCTGAATAGTATTCTGGGGGCAGAAATTCATCCACACACACAATAATGCAAATGTCTCATTTCTCAACTCTGCATCTGATGGACGAAATTACAGAGGGTGGGAATCATTCTGCAAGAAAAGACCTGTCATTCTCGAATTCTGCCAAAAGAAAGGCCAACACTACAAAGGCTGAAGAAAAACCTCTTTGCACCTTTCCAGGAACGACTGGAAGGAAGCAGCACATGCCTGAGTGTGCACACAAAGGGCGCCTGGAATTTCTAGGGTAATCTGGAGGGCATGGTTAGGAGAAACGGGACAAAACTGAAGAATGAATGCAAAAGCCATGGAGGAAAAAGATGGATTCACTAGGATACGTGGGGAGGATAAAGGCCGATTACTTCCCAGAGCGGATGAAGACTAGAGAACATGCTGAGAAGGAGCCGACCCTCTCTGGGGAGGGACCTGGTCTTCAGCTCGGGGCAACACGCAACGCACAACGCGGCGCAGAGCAGAACAGCGACGCCAGGCGCACGGGCTGCTGGAACGTGAGGTGGGTGACGGGGAGTCCGCGCGCTGCCGGTGCAGCATGGTGGCCCAGCGCGTGCGGTAATGGGACAGGCTTCGTCACGGAGGCCAAAGTTAAAAAGTAAACGTAAGTACAGAAAAAACTTGAAAAGGCATTTCCTGAATTATTAATAGAGGGGGGTGGGATTACAGGTGGTTTTTATTTTAGTTTCTATTTTGCTTACTGGCATTTTCTAAATTGAGCATGTATTACTTTGATAATAAGAAAAAACAATACAGGGTATGTTTACAATACATACAATTCTACATTCACTATGATTAAAATTAAGCGAAATGTTTAGAAAGTATGTATGGGGGAAGCACAGGAGGAAACATTCTGGATCGTTAAAAGTGGTTATGTTTCATAATGAAAAAAAAGCACATAAAGAAAAGAAGATTTCTTGTATAACCACCTTTCCTCGTTCATACACCGTCTTATTTAAGCGGCTCTGGTTTCATCATGGAACTGAATATGACTTAGAAGGAACTGCCTCACATTCAGGGCCAGCGAGGCTGGCTGTGAACACGGAAACTCAGCTAGCGACCTGGTTTACGAAGACTGCCTTACACAGATATTCCCACCACGAATAGCGTGTTGGATTGGTGCTGCTGGTGGAAAGAAAAGTGACAGCTGAGCTCTGCACAGCCGAGAGGACCCTGCACCAGTGCTCTGGAGCCGTGGGGACCCCTGCACACGACATCTGGGGGTACAGGGCCACGCCCACTTCTGGAGAAGAAACAGCTCATAGTGGGCTCTGAACAGGGGACAGAGGAACCTCTCTCTTCCTCCCATGGAGGTCAGAGCCACAGCAGATTTTCTGGATGACCCTATCCCTAATCTATGCCCAGGCAGCGTTGTTCTCTGTGGTGAAGTTCTTGGTCCACTGCCTGTCCCAATTTAAAGGGCTTGACCCACGTGGCCATCACTTTTCTGGTGACACCATTTTGCTGCCTCCAGTGGGCTTCTCCTTGATGCTGTGATAACTTTGACACTTAGACTAAGGGACAGCACACACACACACATGCACACATGCACATATGTGCACATGTGTTCTTCCAGAGTGACTCTTGAGGCCAGGGTCACAGGCATCCTGCAGGGTGCGGGCTTGGAACGACCTCAGCTGGAGAGCTGGCTCTGCTGTCCCCACGCCAACGCATGGGGAGCGACCTTGACGCTGCAAAGCTTTGCTCCTCCAGCAGAACACGCAGCTGCATCATTTTAAGTGTCAGGTTCTGTGACATTAGTAACCGAACCAAAACAGCTCCGTGATAAACAGTTCACCAAGCAATACTGAGTAATTTCTTCCCATCTCACAATATGTTTTCCCAAAATAAAACTTAACAATATAGACACCTTTTCACTAATGTAAGTGGAAAATAATTTTTAACACTCTTCTAAACCTAGAACTGTCTTGGAACAGTCTGAAGTTGGTAAGAAAGGACGGCCTCTGTCGTCCCTCAGTTTCCATGCACAGCAGCAGCAGCCGCCCTCTCTCCAATCTCCTGCACACACCTCACAACTGGGCACTAAAGCACGTCCAGTCTTGTACTGGTTTCTAGCTATTTTCACGCTCAGTACATCTGGCTTCCCAAACTTGAGAGCAGCAGTCGTTTTTGTCTGAAGCGTTCGATAAGGACTTGCTCACTGACATGCACAGCAGCATCCGGGTGGCAGTGTGAGGCCACCGAGGGGGCACGCCCGAGGAGCTGGACCCCAGCTTTAGCTTCCACGTTTGATAAAGTGAGGGCCGCGTTCGGGTCTCTTGAAGCCTCTAGTAGACAGCTGGGGTGTGGTCAGTTTTAAAGTACAGAAGATACGAACAGTCTCATACATTCGCAGTCAGTATGCTGCCTAAAGGTGAGGAGCCCAAAGCAAACTAAGATTTAGCACACGCACCTGCAGCCACAAGCCATCGAGACGCCTCACACTGATCCTACCGCGTCCCTGTGCTTACACGCCACCTCTCCTTTGAGACCAGAGACACTTTCCTCTCTTGTTCTGTTCCTGATCAATGTCAGATGGAAACCGGGGAAGTGTTGCGTAAATGAAGACACGGGAGGGAAGCACACAGCTTAGCAAGCATCTTCCTCCCTGTACGGCCTGTATTTCTTACAAGTTTCTGCAATAATCTTCAGTGCTTCAACCGCAGTCAAATCCTAGAGAGCACGTCTGACCTGCGGCACCTGTGACACTTCCAGTGTTACAGGCGGCCTCGGTCCCCACAGCAGACCCTCCAGCCAGGCTGCCGTTGGTAGGACAAAGACGACAACAGACAGAAATCTCAGACTTCCCAGCTCCTCCAGCTGGCGACTCAGCATGCAGTTACGTTCTAAGGTTCCTGAAAAAGTCAGGGATGCCTTCAAAATCCACGCGTCAACACGGCCTCCGCGAGCAGAGCCACTCTCGAGGGGCCCCACAGACCTCCCCTGGCTTTTCAGTTTAATGTTCAGACGACTTAAAGTAGCCATGCCAGTAAGAAATAAATCACCCACCTCCTTGGAGCAGCCTGGCCTGATGTGGAGTAAGCTGTCTCCTGCTAGAACCTTTTGCCACCTTCCCAAACTTTCTTTCTGCCTCAAAAGGCAATGGCTTTTCATCATTTGTCACCACTGTCATCGTCAACATCTACAACATGCAGTATTTGTCGAGTGCCTGCTCCATGCCGGGCCCCGTTCTGGGCACTGGAAATCATGTGGGGGGTTTCGAGAGAGTTCTAAGTGGCTTCCCCCCAGATCAGCTCTTCTCATGTCAATATCTTAGCTCATATTATCGATTAGTCTTTATCGAGCACCGAAAGGTCCCCTGCTCGGTGCTGCAGGTTTACTATACAGATCTGGCACTTCAGGAACCCAAGGCTGTCCTCACATACCCAGGCTAACGCAACAGGGAAGGTAGAAGGGTGACTCTAAACGCAGGCCTGTCTCAGTCCAACCCCCACGCACAAGGGGCCACAGCAGGAATAACAAGGAAACACAACTCCAGGCACGAGGCCATGAGCCGACGGAGCGCGGGGCCTGGGCAAACAGGCGCTGGTGTCCGCAGCGGGCACTGGTCACCCTGGACTGGGAGGGAAGCTCGTGGAGGGTGAGGGTCTCAGCAGGGCCTGACAGATGGGAATGGGCCGGGAGTACAGGGAGGAGGGGAGGGGCTTCCGAAGTGAGGGGAGCCGTCCGAACAAAGGCTGGAAGCAGAAAAAGCACAGGATGTCTCAGGGGCTGGAGGGAGCCAGCCCAGGGACACAAAAGGTATTCACTGAATCTTTCCATTCTGTGGCCGCTGCTTAATTAAGCCAAAGGGCAGGGCCGAGAGGCGCGGGGGCAGGAGCAGTCACTGAAGCAGCTGCCTCGACATTTTCAGAAACCGCACATCATTCTGGGGCCCAATTATTCCACCTAAAGCTGATTTAAATGACTCTCTGGCTGACGAGGCCTGAGAGCACATTGGGAGCTTCGTGCCACAGCCCTGCAGACTGGGGTCTGGGGGCTTGGCCACCTCCAAGCTGGTGACCGTGAGCAAGTCCCTTCTAATCTCTGAGTCTCAGTTTCTCAGCGGTGACATAGGACTCTGAGCACTAGGGCCTGCGAGCGTTGCTGAAAGTCTGCCACCTGCCACAGAAAGGAAGCAGGCACTGCGGTGCCAGGGAGGGAGACACTCGACGGCCCTTGAGGAAAACCAGGGACGGGGCTCCTGCGTGCAAGGGAGGGGAGCTGTGGAAAGTGACTTCGGGGGAGGGTGGGTGCTGCGAAGAGGGTCCGAGAGTAACCGGCCACTTGGGGACCCGGGGACAAGGGCCTTCTGTCCACTCGGGGTCTTGGCTCTGCTTTGCTGTCTCTCTTGGCATTGATCTGAAATCTAAGATGCAAGATAGGCCTAAAACCTCTATCTAGAAGGAGCGGATGACCGGAACAGGAACAGCCTGGGCAGAACCCAGACGCGCATCACGCGACCTTCATCACGTGTTCAAGGTCAGAAGCAATCAGCAAATACATCCGAGAGTTTTTTCCAGACACCCCCCATTTCACTTTCGGATTTTGGGGCCACTTGCATATTTCTACTCTCCTTGACTTTGGTAGAGGGTGACAAGGACACGGGGGTGGGGCAGAAGGACACAGGTAACCAGGGTGACTTTCACGCCATTAATTATTTTGTTCTACCAACAGATCTGAGTTGTATCTCCTCCCACTCAGGAACATCTTGATTTCTGGCTGAAGTGCACGTTTTACGGGTCCACAAAAGGTGTCATTCCAGGAATATCTCTTATTGTTTATTCTTCTCCGTCATTGTCTTTATTTAAAAAGGGGTGTAGTGATGACATGCTCACCTGCAGAGCAAATCAAACTTTTTACTTTAATCAGAGGATTTAAATCCAGTTACATGTCGATGCTAACATTATCTTGTGTACATTAACAATCCCAGTATTTATTGCTTATGAACTCTTTTAATTGATTTGCTGTTAAATATCATAAAGTCAGGCCAAGTTTCAACCCGTATTTCATCTACATATTCCTCAAACACCACACAGACTTATGCATTTTATAACAGTTGGCTTTGCTTGCTAATGTAACCATTAGTGAACCTTCCCTTTTCTGTTCTGCAGATAATCGCACACGCGGACATGCACGGCCACACCCCAGCACTTGATTTTGCTGCTTGCATTATTTTACACGTCACCAAGTCTTGAAGGAGCACTTGTTTCCACCTGTCACCTTTCTAACAGGACCCTTTCGTACGAGTGTCTTGTACTTGCCAATAGAGAAGTCACCTACCAAGGTTCCATTTCAACCACCAGCAGTTCTCCCAAAGCAGAAAGCCCCGGCAGAGACTTTACATTTTGAGCAGCAAAGTCTAAGAAGAGGTAACGACACAGAGAAGAGAAACACTATTATGTAGCTTCCCCCAAGTAACGGGAAAAGTCATTACTCAGACACCCAAAGACACGACTGTGATGCTGCACGGACTTACGTCAGGCCCCGATCTAACAGACGGGGGACAAGCAGCTTCCCGGGCCTTGGGATTCCCTGTCTTCCTGCACCGGGGCCCTTCTCCATCTGGCTCAGGCCTCCCCAGACTTCTCTCTCCGCCTCCACACGAGCATCAGCTCCGGGAGGCTTCTCCACCCGGCCCCCGGAGCTCCCGGCGCCGGGCCAGCGCCGCTGGGGTGTCTGTAGCACACACCGACCACCAGGCGTCCTTCACGAATGCAGACTGGTCCTGTGCTCAGGTAAAACCAAACTCTCTGCTGTCCCTCTCGTTTCAGATTTGATCATTAGAAGAAAGAGGCTTTCTGGAAAAACACTTTCTGGACCAGCTCTAAGTTCAGCAATCCTGAGGTTCCACAGCTGACTGGGGCTCTCCGAGGTGTCCACTGGTCGGGGTGACCCATGGGGCAATGTGGATGTGTCCCCACCAGTCACAGCCCTGGGACCCGTGTGTGTGTGTTCTGGGGTGGGGACAGGATGGGAACCGGCATGTAGTGCAGCTCCGGCAGGGGTGGGAGGAAGACAGTGGGGCTCACAGAGCTGAGAGGTGAAGAGAACCCCAAAACCAAAGGCCTCGGCCTCAGGGAACAGCGACATGCTGCCTCCGGGCTGGTCAGGAGAGCGCAGGGCTGGGGTGGGGCCTGCCACGGAGCCGTCCCCAGGCGTGCGGCTCTTCTGCTGGACGCTGCTGGCCGGTCCTCTTCCTCTGTCATGTCCTGTAGCTGCTCCTCGTTTGACATTTGGAAACTACTTCCATCCACCAGATGCTCCTTGGGGTGATGCTGTGATTGCTTTTGCTACAGCATTCTCTCCTTGCAAATGCACGACTCATGCACGACTCCTGCACGCCTCTGACGGCCTCAGCCCGTGGCGCCTCGCTCCACACCTTACGCGAGGTCTCCCCACCTCTTACAGCAGCACGTGTCGTTAAGAGCCCGGCGTTGCTGTTTCTGACAGGCTCATGCATTTCACTGCAGATTATGCCACTCACCGCAGAGCACATTCGCTCGTGCGTGTCCAGGCAGAAGGCTCGCCTCACAGCGGATGGCCTGGGCACCCTACTCCCCATGTGAGCTCCCCAGGGCAGTGACCTCCGTGCACGTCTGTGGGGTTCTGTTCTGTGGCTACTGCGCACGAGGTTGTCGCCTGGAACGGGCTCAGGCCTCGACAGGCGTTTGACTCCTGCACACAAAGAGCCCGACTCCCCGCGGAGTCGCCCCAGCCCTCTCCATCCGGCCATCCCTCCCCAGGAGGCTGCCCAGCCGTGCACCGTGCACCGGGGCTGCAGGAAAGCACCTCAGACCTGCGGCCACGTTTCACGGCTCCACGTCACGATGGAAAGTCTCGCTCACTCACACCTCCTCTCAACCTCGCACCACCTACCTCCGGAATTCCTTACCCGCCCTCCTGCGTTTAATTTCAAACCTCTGTTAAACCATGTTTTGCACTTTCCTTTACTCCTGTAAGCTTCTCTGTCTCCCTGCACCTGCTTTAGTTCAAAATGGCTCAGCGTCCTCTCACAGAGCGGCTGACCCTCCGCACGTGGCCGCAGGACTCCTCCGCGTGCCCGCCCTCTCCTGACTTGGACTTCCCTCCGCGGAGCCCCTCACCCGTGAGCTCCCTCTGCAGGTGGCTGAGGTGGAGCAGGTCCCTCCAAGTGCCAGGTGACCAAGGCCTGCATCTGCATCCTGGATCCCTCCCCCCACAGGTACGGATCCCAGGGCTGCTGTTATCCTTCTGCAGTCCTGGACAGCACAGAAGGCCACCAGGACGTTCACATGTACCTGTGCCTCCTCTAAGTGGCTTCCTAAAATGTCTCGAGTTTTAGGTCTTCTGTCCTCTTTTCCTAGAAGTACACACTTTCTTTGCAGACCATATGCCATAAGTTTCCATTCAGACCCGTCTCTCTGATCCTGGTCTGGAGGAGAGCGAGCCAGCGCATGAAGACCGTGCAGTCACAGGCATGACGTGAGAAGGGGGTGGCTACCAGGAATCCAAGCAGTTCAGCGGATCCAATACCCATTCACACATGTCTCAGCACTAACCACTGCATGTAATTGATCCTCAAGCAGAGTTTAAGAGCTGAACACACAGTCATGCTCACGGGACCTGATGCGGTCTTCATGGCAGCCCACTGGGGAGGTGAGGACATGTCCTCTGGGTGTCTGGATGAGGGAGACGCCAGGAGGACTGCGGAGCACTGAGGTGTCTTTCTTCCATGAATTTAAATATTGGAAAAGAAAGACATTTTTACAATAAAAGTGTAGCAAGAGGGAAATGAGACTAAGAAGGAAGGAAGAAATGGGATGGGAGAGAGGCGTCAGGGCTCTTTTCCTTGGGGTCACATTCAGCCACACCACGAAGCTGACCATGCCTAAGCACTCAGCAGATGCGGACCTTGTCCTCGCCGTGAACTCACAGGGTCATCCTCCCCAGGCCCACAGGGGACATGGAGCGGGAACCCTCTCTCCGTGTCCTCCGGTTGCCCCCTGGTGCTTCCTGCCTCCAGGCCAACCCTTGGGACTCTAAGCTCATTCTCTGGTCACAGCTCTGCCCTGCTCTGCACAAGGCCCTGCTCTGGTGAGGTGTCCCCACCAGGAGCCTGCGCTGCACTGGCCTGGGACATCCCGGCCTACACGCCCTCCTCGCGCCCACCCGCGCCATGCGGTTCTACCCACACCCTGCCTCGGAGAGGCGTGTGGCTGCAGGTACAATCGGGCGACACCCCCAGTGGCCTCACAGGCTGCAGGCCACGAGCAGGAAGCACGAGGCACAGGCACGCTGTGACCCTCAGGGCACGAAGCCCAGGACAGCTTCCGCGGGCCCACGGCAGGTCACCCAGGAGCTGCTGCCACTTCTGCAGGGACGAGGCCGCCTCTGATTTTGACAGCGAGACAGGCAGGGCGGACACAGCACAGCCGACCATCCACCGTGCTCCTGCACCTTCCTGGCTGGGCCCCAGGCCCTCCATGCCTGTCCTGTGAGGGAGCACAGTGAGATGACCTGGGGAAGTGCCCGGCACCTAGTAGATGCTGAGTTAATGCTCCTGCCTCCTGTCCCTCCTTCTGGTGTGCAGCACGAAGGAACTTCCTTAAGAAAGAGTTGTCCCAGTAATAGCCAGTTCTGCTAATAAACCACAAGAATAAAACAAACAGTAAATATTATAGTAACAAACAAAGCCATAAAACTCGGCCCTCGGAATTTTCATGTATTAGACATCCCAATCTTTTATTTTCCAACTGTCTCACTGAGTGGTCTGCTATTTTTAATTAAGTCTGATCTAATTATTACTGTCTGATCAAGGGAAGTGGCTTGCTGTACTAGGGCGGGCAACATGCTTTATTTTTACATTTAGATATTTCTTTGGCAAGCTTTCCAGACTTCAGTGTTCTCTGAAGATCTATTTTCAAGTCTCAGGAGCTATATTTGAGGAAACATTCTGCATGGGCAAAACAGCAGAGCAGACATGTGGTCAGTGCATTTGGAGAATGCATATTTGAAAGTTTAAAATTTATGAGAAAAATGCACTACAGATGGATGCCTTCCAGAAAAACGTCCCGACGCATAGTGAAAAGGTACCTAGAAGATTCAACTGAGCTTGCACAGACAAAGCATGTGGAACCCACATGTTGGTGATTTAAAACTGAACACACGTGCAAACAAAAGCGAGTTCTTGGGGTTTGGGGGACAAATGTTTCCTTTACTCTCATCAAGGCAAAACTTTGCAAGTTTCTCTTAGATTATTACATTACTGCCTCAAGAAGCATGGGATTTGGCTCCAGTTAAGCGACCACTTAACATTTGCTTAATCTACGGTTGGGCCCAGGAACATCTCTGGGCATGTGAAGCACTGCAGGAGTACCACGAGGCCTCACCCCAAGGCGCCTGGCAGCCACCTGAGGAGACAAAACTCACACGCCTGCAAAACCAGATCCGTAATCAGAAAGTTTCAAGAGGATCCTGCCTACAGACTACTCTGAGCTACTTTTGCAAAGGTAAAATTAGAAAAATTCTAATTCTCAGGCTTGACTATGTTACAATAAAAAGAAATGTTTTAAAATAATATTTTAGGGTACCCTTCCATTTTTGAAGCAGGATAGGTTTTGCTTATTAGATAATTGCAAAAAAATATTATTTTATCTGAAAATTTAAATATAAAGCAAGGAAAGCCATGCTAAGATGTACGAGTATAGCTGACTAAAACGGAAACAGCTTTTTCAGAAACTTGTGGTGGGGTCAAGTAAACCTCAGGAAAACTCCCCGTTTTCCAGCTTAATTGGGAGCATCCTATCCTTTCGCCATTTCTATCACTAGTGATTACACCAATGAGAGAAGATTAGCTCACCTAGAAAAAGAGGGCCTCTTTTCAAAAACTCAAAACTCAAGAGAACAAGCCAACTTGTGGCCTGTCCCCCCTGCGTAAGAACCCAGCTTCCCCGCCCCAGAGGTGAGAAGCCAGGGTGCATTTGGACTCACAGATACATCAGCCTGAGTCCATGACAGAGCATCCTCAAATAGCAGCAATCACCATGCACACTGTCATTACATTGATAATCACTTGCTAATGGGAGCAGCGGCACCAAGATGTGCACTTAGTGGCTCTGTTTACAAGCCGTCCCCGTAGCCCCAGTGCATGCTCTCCTCTGGGTTCGGTTCCAAAGGCCTCCAAGTACACAAGGAAACCTGCTGGGTATTGTGAAATAAACCATCAAAAGAGAACTTGCTGAAAATTCCGCAGGAGTCTCTGTCCTGGTGTCGAGGAAGGGAGAGTGGGCTGGCAGAATACTAAACTTGCTGCTCCGGGATGATCAAAGCCTCAAAGAAATGGATGCAACATTCAAAGAGACTCAGAGAGAAAAAGGCGGAGGATGTCTCCTAATCATCTAACAACTTATTTTTGGCACAGTTTTTACCCAATCACCTTCCATGAAAGTAGGACACTTACATGGAAAAAAAATGCATAAAGTGTACTGGCACCAACACTGCACTTTTTTATACCTTTACATTATCCTCAGTGTGTATGTGTGTGTGTACATACAAGTGTGCATGGTGTATAAACACGTATACACACATACATACACATAAGCATCTCTGCGACATTCTACATTTGGAATAAAAATAAGCAAAACTGGCTTTGTAAATAATGAAGTACAGATTTAATCCAAGTATATTAGGTTTTACATATTTAGAAGAAAAAAATAACATTTGCTAAAACGATGGGGATAATTTTGGTGGTAGTATTCTGGTAAAAACAACCTTTAAAATAAATCTCAGTTATTCTGAAAGTTAAGATACCCAATTCTCTTAAGTTTGAGCAAATTAAACTTCGCTAGATTATTTAATGGGATTGATGTCTTGGTATGTATCAAAAGTATAGAAGTCTGTCAAAAAGATTTGATTTTCCAATAGGTAAAGCAAATAATAGTATCTCTCACACACATAGACTAAGAAAACTCTAAAATCCTAACTCTCTCTATTAAATAGTCCTAATTTTGAGAAAGAAAAGGTAGAATTGTTTAAAGATGTTTGCCTTAGAATCTAACCATTCAAACTACCTATTGCTTCAAAACCACTTTGAAGAAAGCCCACTGACTCTACAGGAGCACCTCACAGGCCCTCTGTCCCCCAGAGCCACTCCACAAATTATGTGCATGCAGGGGTATGTCACAGAACGTGGCTGATGTGCATCACAAGGGTTGACACGGACAAATGCTTTCCAAGGGCAAACAACACGACGGACCTCCCAGTTCCTGCAAGAAGCATCTGGAAAGGAAACTAACACTTTTGCTATTTCATTGGGGACATGTACATTCTCCTTTTGGACTCCCAGGGAGGAAGGAACTGTACAAACAGAGGCCACCAATGCCTCCCGCAGAACGCCACCCCTGTCCTTCCTCTTCCTCTCCACCAGAATGCCTCTGCCCCTGTCCTTCCCTACGTGACAACACTTGGTTCTTCTGTGTAAAGGGCAACAGCTATTCTGATATTCATAAAACCTTTTACATTGCCACCTACTATTCTATCTCTCCTAGGTTTACTTAATTCTAACCTAACTTACACAATAATCATCTTTTTCACAAACTTTAAACAAATGAATTGAGTGTTTCCACCATGAAATAAAGCTTAATATCAAATTGTTTAATTTTCCTTGCAACCCAGTGATGAGAATTATGATGTCTGTCCACAACCTCTCTTTTATTATAGAATTAGCAAAGAACAGAAATTCAATAATTTAAAAATAAATACATTAATGCAACAAGACACTGTTCTTGAACCTTATTGTTTTATGTTTGCACTATTTAAAAAACTTTCAGACAGATTTTTAAACTCGAAAGGGGCCTCAATGGCAGCTATAGAAAATCCAAATGAGATATGAATATATTAATGAATTAATACCTGCTTCATTTACCAATGTAAGTATTTTGTTTGTAACTAAAGCAGTATGAATGTTTAATACATTACTCAGCTAAATTTAAAACCAGAACTCATGTAATTCCCACCCTCATTTGCTGAGTCCTGCTCTGCTAAAGAACAAATCAAAACAACACCACAGCTTAGCACTTTCAGTAAACAACCCACTCTGAGGAGGCAAAGCCCCACATTTAATCAAGTGGTTCCTAAAGGTATTTTTTAGTTATTTCAAAACTAAGCCCAACAGAAAATCTTTACAATTATTTCATTTCCAAATTTTCTTAGATCACATTTTTAAAGGAAAAGTTATTTTCCCTTTTTATTAATCTGGATTGAAGAAAAGCACACATTTCATTTATTGTCTGGATTACAGATTCTTATTAAACAAACCAGAGCTCATTATAAAATCAATATCAACTTAACCACCATGCCCCCAGGAGGAACAGCAAAAAGGTCACTCCAAGAAATTCAAACAATTTTCCTGCTGGAAGGGCATGATTTTAATTACAGATACTATTAATTAGAGCTGTCGCTGGGAAGATTTTTTTTTTTTGGTTAACTATCACAAACTCAATCCTAAGTATGCATTTTCAACCTGCATTTTTGTAAAACTTAGTCATTTCTGCATGCAAGTCCAACCTTTCCATTCTATCAATATTTTATATTTGAATTTCAAAGTATATCAAAGGATACCATGCTTTCTAAAAATCTACACCGTATGATCTTCTGTCTCTCACACATGCAACAGAACTGGTGTGATAATTTATTTATGTACAGACTTCGCCCTCAAGACCTGGTATCCTATACTGATGGTCTTGCTCAAAAGAATTTCTGGGTAAATTCTTACTAGTTTATGTGACATTTTTTTCAGGCTGCTTCTTCAAAAGGGATTTTTCTTTTGCTTTGAAGCAAAGCTATGCACTGTGGCTGAAATGCCATCTTCAACACATCTGAAGTTGCCATTTCTTTATAAGAAAAAGATCGTACTGACCGGGCTTGTGACCTCCTCCAGAAAACTGGAGGTTTCCTCCACTCAGTGACAATACTGAGAATTTTCAAATGGGATGAGAAGCTACGTTTTCAGCACAGAAGTTTTATAAATTCATCCCACCTCATTACGTGGGACAGGGTCAGGGCAGCCCTCAGAGCAAAGAAAAGCCAGCTCAGGTGAGTTCATGAAGGGCACGTGCTGGACAACAGGAGGGTATTTTCTGGAAAGAGCTGAAAGCCCACCTATGTGAATCTGATGATAGAATAATAACATTTACTTTACATATGATTGCAAAATAGGATGGATTATTTGTTTATATGCAAGACATATTCACCATAATCACGTGACCAGAGAAAACAAAGATTCTAGACCAATGGGAGAAAGTCTTACAAGTATACATTGATTAAACTTTTAAAATAGTGATTAAGTTATTTTACCTTCCCACATAGAAATATACACTTGGAATTAAATGATATTTTATGTTAAAAGAAATCAAATGCCCTCACATATACATCCTGAGTTTGCATTGCTGTTAAAACTGAAGGCATATTTTCATTTCAGGACATAATTAAATATGCAGTACATACTGCAGAATTTCCAAAAATCTTGTGAACGTTTTTGTGCCCCAACTGGCCTGAACCTGACTTCTTCACATTGTCATTGGTTTCTAGTTTGTTTCCAGGTGTGTCTGTAACTTCTCTGTATTGCCAGCACACAGTGGCCACCATCCTTCTCTCGGAAAATATTTGGTTTACCCCCCATTTGTCAGCATTAGATTTCACTTTATCCAAATAATAGCAGAGGGTGGCGACAGATCAGGTCAAAGGATCTGTTCATGTAAGACTCCGAGGAAGCTGATGATTTAAGGGACATCTTCAAACATCCACACAATTTACCTTGCAACTCTGACATTTTTCATGAATAGTGGCCAAAATAAGAAAGATAACAGATAATACATAATGCATGCATTGTACTTTTTCCATACTTCTAATTAGCAACCTGCTTTCACAGCTAACATGAGACTACCCAGGAATAGCATAGGATGAATATAGGGCCGTAAAACTGTGCTTGCAAGGTATTTCCATGAATGCTAAAGAGAAGTTTCAAGTCGCCATCATAAAAGAACCCAAACTATGAATAAATGAACAACTGAATCAAACAGTCTCTGTCCAACTGATAAAACAGATACAGCACTTTTTAAAAAGTCTCTTCTTACCTGGTAGGCCGCGGTGGCATCTGCCCCGGGGTTAGCTCCGAGGCCCGACAGCTTCTCCTTGAGCTTGTAGTGTGAGCTGTGGCGGAGGC
>NW_007726211.1:480272-481603 GCF_000696425.1 Galeopterus variegatus | reverse complement strand
CAACTCTGACATTTTTCATGAATAGTGGCCAAAATAAGAAAGATAACAGATAATACATAATTCATGCATTGTACTTTTTCCATACTTCTAATTAGCAACCTGCTTTCACAGCTAACATGAGACTACCCAGGAACAGCATAGGATGAATATAGGGCCGTAAAACTGTGCTTGCAAGGTATTTCCATGAATGCTAAAGAGAAGTTTCAAATCGCCATCATAAAAGAACCCAAACTATGAATAAATGAACAACTGAATCAAACAGTCTCTGTCCAACTGATAAAACAGATACAGAACTTTTTAAAAAGTCTCTTCTTACCTGGTAGGCCGCGGTCGCATCTGCCCCAGGGTTAGCTCCGAGGCCCGACAGCTTCTCCTTGAGCTTGTAGTGTGAGCTGTGGCGGAGGCAGTAGATGAGGCCAGAAGCCAGGAGGACCCCCACGATGCCGGCGATGGAGACCACGGTGAGCACTATGAACTTGGTGGAGTCCTCCTGCTCTGCCTGATGAGGCAGAAGCCTGAGTTTGCTTTTCTGCAGAGCAAGCAGAGAGGGGGCATGTTAAAACTTCACAAACCACAGCCTCCTAAACAAACCCCTCCTCTCTCAACGCAAGTTGGAAATGTAAAAGCTCCACTCAACACGACACCGTGTTGGCATTAAAACAACGACAGGAGGCTCCACAGAGCAGCACCCCTCAGAGGAGAGGCAGAAGCTGTTTCAAGACAGCACATCACAGACTGCAGTGTTTTCAGGAGGCACGTTAGAGGCACCACTTTTTCCCCGTCAGTCGTGGCCGTTTTCCAAACTTAACAGTAAAGCCATTTGCTGCCTGAAGTTAAGCAGCGTCCACCCCTCCTTGTGAGCCGGTGCAGGGGTCTATGCACATCATATGCACACAGGAGGAGGGTGTGGGGTGGAGGTGGGGTGCGGACCTCAGCCCCACGTCAGTGGGCCTTCAGCACCAGCAGGATGCGGACTGGAGGGACGTGCCATGCTGGAGAGGGCTCCGCTTGCCTTCAGAGGCATTGGCTGCCACGGTGCCACCGACTCCAGTGTCCAGCCCCCGCGCGGCCCGCGCAGGCCCCAGCACTCGGCGCCCGAGTGCTGTTCAGCTGGGTGGCCGCGGAGGTCCACTTCTCGGCGGTGTAAGAAGCGAGGGCTCCAGACCCCATCGGACGCTCGTGGTGCCCACCTCTGGTGGCCGTGGTGGGGCAGCCTTCTTTCGGGGCACCCCACTTGCCTCCGCGTGCAAACGGTTGCACGGCGCTCCCCTCAGTAGCTTCATTCGAAGGCGTCTTAGCAACAATGACAGGCGACACAGGAGAATGGAGGG
>NW_007726211.1:474609-479492 GCF_000696425.1 Galeopterus variegatus | reverse complement strand
TCGCGCGGGAGCCGCAAGACGGCAGGTGGCGGGTGCCCACAGGGTACCCTACCCTGGCCTGCATGCCACAGGAGGGACCACCGGCAGGACGGTCACGGGGGACCGCGCCGAAGCTCTACCCAGGAAGGGCGGCCCGAGTGAGGCCACGGGAGCCGGCTCGGTCCTTCTCGCCGGAAATCGACTGTCGCCGTGACCCTCGAAGAGCTCGGCCCGCGTGGGAAGCGGAATGGGGCCTGCCCGGCTGCCCCTCAGTCGCCACACTTGGACTTACTCACAGTTCAAAGAAAAATGTCAGAGAGAGTGACAGCCCAGAGAGCTGGGGGTCTCCCCTCCCGGGACCCCCGCTGGGTTCCCTGGAGCCCCCGGCGGACAAGGGAAGGAGGCGAGGGGAGAGGAGGGGACCCCATCCCCTCGAGTCCTTTTCTCCTGTCTCCCCAGCTCCCTACTGCCTGGGCCCGAGGTGTCCCCGAGAAGGGGTGACTGTGGTCCCCAGGCTGGGTGGACGTCGCCTCCCCCAGCCCACCCACAGGGAGGCCCTTCTTGTAGCCCGGGAGGAGGCCGGTGAGGCGCGACGGGGCCTGGACAGCCAGCCCGTAGTGACAGAGCAGAGAGAGAAGGCGGGACACTGGACAGAGGGGCTGCCTGGGGTTCCACCGAGTCTTACACTGAAGTCACAGGACTTTAGGGCCTGCCTGCCAACTTCAGGTGCAACCCAAAAAGACATTCTTCTCCTGGGTCCCCTCACCCCCACGACAGTTCCAAATTTCCTCCCTAGGGCTGGGCAGGAGGGTCGACGGGGAGCGAGAAACTGTTGGTTGCAAGTCGGGTTAAGAATCCCGGAAGAAACGAAAATGTATAGAATTTCTTTCTTTTTTTTTTTTTGGAGAGAGTGAATTCCTCTTCTTGGCATAGTGATTGAGTTTAAATAACTTTACAACTGCTTTACTTCCTTTCTTTTTGTGGAATTAAAAAAAAATCCCTGCTAATCATGAGCTTTAAGAGAAAAATGAGTCTGCTAACGGCTTGAAAGTGAGTTTGAACCACAGTCCTGACACAGGTGTGGCTTTGGGGCCTCAGTGCCGTCTCCCCAGTCCTCGGCTCCCCAGGCTGAGTGACTCCTGTGGACTTCAGGCGCTTTCCTGGGGCCCGGAAGAGAGCCTGGACTAATTAGAGGCATCTTATCAGTCTTGACTTGAAATTGAAAGAAAATGATGTTTAAATATTTATGACTTTGACATTTACAGTCAGATGTCTTTTAAAAGCAGAACACCTCCTTCTGTACAGTTGCAGCAGCAGCTCAGCTCACCTTCCTGAAAGTCTGCACCAGAGGGGATGGGGTGAGGGGAGGTGTAGGGAGAAGCAAGTCTTGGAAGCATGGTCGCCCAGGTTCACGGGGTGTCTGTGCACCCCCCGATGTAGGAGAAGCATGCACAGCACTTCAGCACTAAGTTCTCGCGTGCAGGAATCGTGGGACTTTTTAAATAACCAGGAATAATTAAGGCAACCTCTTATCAGGTTAGATATGCCTTGAGAGTAAGCTGGGGTACAATATTGCATATTTCTTCCTCTCAACCATTTGCACCTGCAACTCCTCAGATTTGGAATATACAGTATTGCAAAAGTTGTGATTAGAAATACATGTGTTTCCACAGAAGACAACGTGCGAAACTGCTCTTGGAAATGAGAGTCTGGAACGTCGTTGTGAACGGTTTAAAATACAGGCGTAGGTGCAAGGGCTTCCGTGACAGGCTCTTCTGAGCCATTTATGGCAGAGTGCCTTCAAAACTTTTTTTGTAAGCTGCCCATGTGGTAACCTTAAAAGGTAAATAGGGAAAAGAAAAAAAGAACATTCTGTACCCAAACTCGATTATAAGAACTGAGACAGCCACCAAATACAAAACTTTATGGTAAATATTTGTTGACAGGGAGCAAAATTTAGTGTTTTCCAAGGCTGTATAATGTAACCAGTGAACGAGAGGAACTTGTGTAGTCACTGACTTGCAATGTTAAAATATGCTTGTACTAAAAATAATTATGGTCGAGGAACTTGTGTAGTCACTGACTTGCAATGTTAAAATATGCTTGTACTAAAAATAATTATGGATTATTTCAGGATTCAATTTCATTAATACCAAATTTCCAATATTGTTAATGTTTTCATTTGTATCATTTCTAAGGCATTTGATGTGCAAGCCAGCTACACCCTGTGTTTATCTGCACTTTTATGTTACTGTAATTAGAAAGACTGTTTTCCTTGTAAAATTTAGAAATTAGTTTTAGAAACTATCCATGAGTTGCTATAAGTTTGTTTTGGGTTTGCTAGATGAATTACTTTAGTATTATTGGGAAATTTCATTCTAAATTTACTTAAATCTATTTGCTAAAATATAATAACTATCACTTTAAAGCTGATCAAAAATTTTAACAGTTTTCAGGCCATGGCAAGTGACCAAACTTAAAAATATGGGGGAGGGGTGTCTTAAAATATTTTAAAAGTATTTTTTAAAGCTGTTAACTGAACTATTTTTAATTTGGAATTTGCCACAGAATTCTAATAAATGAGAGAAGTCAGGCGGAAATAATCATGTATTAATTCTCTGCATTACAGAATCTTTTCAGAAGCTATTATCAGAGCAAGAGGCACTGCGGTCTGCGTTCAGGGTGGGAGAAGTCCTTTGTGCAACGGGAAGCCATTGTTCCTGTGTGCAGATGAGATTGTACTTGCAAATCTGCCCTTCGAGTAGCCAAAAAAAAAAAAAAAAAAAAAAAAAGCCTGTATGGGCAAAAGAAAAGAATCTCCAAGAAATAATTATTCTTAAATACAAACTTTAATGAAAATAAGCTGGGATACGCTGCTTTAAAATGAGCTATTTGTTGATTTTTTTTTTTTCAGGCAGACACATAAAAGTGCATACACAAAAGATAACAAATTGCTTCTTTGCTATCTTGAAGCTTTCCTGAAACATCAGTTTCAGAGAGATACTCTGTTTTAAGATATCGGGGAAGATTTACGACATTGAGGTTTACAGCGAGTGGGGGACACCCTTGTGCGAACTAATTTTTCTCAGGGCTCGATAACCAGCAACTAGGGAGCCACCCACCAACCAGCCGAAATGGACCAGCCCCCAGAGGGGACCTGCTGCCATCCACCTTTCAGACTCACTGCCGGCGTTTATATCACCTCTGAACTCAAACTCGGCCATAAACTTCAGGCCCCCGCTCCTGACCCCTGTTTCTGGCGTGTGTATTTGGTCCCCGCGGCCTGGTCTGACACAGGCACGCGCGCCTTCAGGAGCAGGTGCTTCGTGGTCTTGGAACAGGAGCCCCCGCCCCCGCCCCCTCTCCAGCACTGGGGTTTCTGCTTCGCCGGCTTGACGGACGCCAGGCAGCCCTGTCCTAAAGACTCGCCTAGTGTCGCTTGTCAGGACCCTGCCGTGGCAGACGGAGCGCAGGTCCAGGGCAGGGGGAGGCCGGGCCTCGTCCCCTCCCCCACGCCGGGGGCGGCCTGGACAGGCCTCGGCTTCTCGCCCCCGCCTCCCCGTCCCTTCCCCCTCCTAATTCACAAGGTCCCCACAGAGGTCGGAAAGATCAGACCACAGCGCGGACACAAAGGCTCGAGGGTTCTTGGGAGCCGCGGGTATTCACAGCCTTGAGAGGGGTCCCGGCGCGGCCCGCTGCCCCCTTCCCGGCGGGGACAATGCCGCGGCCCAGCCTCTCCGGCCACAAAGCGCGCCAGCCGCGAGGGAGGGATTAATGTCCCCAACAACGCCCGCGTCCAGCCAAGCATCCCGGGAGCGCCACAGCCCCACCGCCGCACACCTCTGCCTGCGCCACCCGACCGGGGCCACCGTCTGCTCGCGAGCCGGGCGGGGCGCTCTCGGCTGCGGGCGGGTGGGCATCGCCCCCTGCGTGGGTAAAAAGACAAGAGCCTACAGCTGCCTCCTCCGCACAAACCCTCACTTCCTCGCAAGTTCGCTCGCGTCTTAAAATCTGGGGGTCGCGACACAGGGAAGGTCTGGCTTGGCGAAGACCACTGGGACAGGCTGCACCCTTGGCTCCAGGAGGGGAGGTTCCCAGTGCCCAGCAGAGACCCGCGTCTCGGGAGGTGGGACCGCGCCCGGAACAAGAGCAGGGACAGCAGAGCCACTCAGCGGGGAGCACCGCAGCCGCGGGCCCAGCGCAGGGGGTCTGCGTGTAGGGGGGTGCAGGACACGGGCGTCAGTGACAGCGACCTCCAGCCCACCAGCCTGGAGTGCAGCGAGCTCAGTGCACCGAGGACTCAAAAGAGCGGGAGACTCTCTGGCTCTAAAAGGCAGTTCTGCTGAGATCTTAGCCCCTGATTTTGGGGTTCACCCGACTGCCTCGAGCGAGGCTTCTCTAAAAACGTGAAGCAGGCGACGCCCAGCAGCGCCCGGGCGGTCCTGAAGTCCTCGGTCCAGCAGCGCCCGGGCTGAAGTTTCTCCCCCTGGCGAGCGCTCGGCCGCCCCCCCTCAGGGGCCCGGAGACAGCAGCTTCCCTTTGGGGCGGGGAGAGGAGGTGGGCGCTCCGAGGCGCTTTTTCCCCGAGCTGGGGGCTCAGAGGACCCTCCCCTGTCCCCCGCGCCGCACTGGCCTCCGGAACGCCCCTCCCGGCCGGCCCACCTAGTGTCCTCCAGCTGTCCACTCACGGGGATACCCCGCTGGGCCGGGAGGACAGTGCTCCCACACTGGGCGCTCTCGTCCCGGCTGCTCAGTCCTTGCTCCTGCTCCTCACGCCCCTCCCCGTCCCCTTTCCGCGCCGCCCCCGCGCCGTCCCGCCGCCTCCCAGCTCCTCTTTCTTGATGGTCTGAACTGCCCGGAGCGGCGAGCGACGCGAGAGGCCGGCAGCAGAGGCCTGGGGACAAG